>NC_040024.1:1374959-1642563 GCF_000972845.2 Larimichthys crocea | reverse complement strand
CACTTTTGCCTTGCTTAAAAAAGAAAAAAAGACATGGAAGAAAAAAATTAAATAGAACTCAGATTATATAGATTTATAGCTGTACCATGCAGGATGTGTGTGTAAAATTACACTTGTGACAGCATAGTTCACGAAACAGACACGAAATTGAGATCCCGGATCCTGGGCAAAGTCTTGCAACAAATACAATATGTCTCATATTTATATTTGAATAGGTTGTCTGTCATTGTATTTCAAAATTACCGAAAATTATGACTTTTTTGCCAATGCCTTCAAATAATGTATGACTCTCCTAATCTGCCACCTAATCTGGTCAAGACTTGGTTTGGTTCACACAATTAAAACTACTTAGTTAAGGACTGGGAAAGATTGTGGTCATGGTTAAAGAATCAGAGAATTTTGTTCTAGTTTCAGTCGGGAAGTCTGAACTTTACCCATCCCATCCTCCTCGCTATATGTTACAGTGACCAATTATGTAATTGTTCTGTCAAGTCAGTTATTTGTTTCCCTTGATACTTTACCTCATCTAAAGCAGTCACATACCAACTTGGATTCATGCTGCCATCAGAATTGTCACCATGTGAAGAATCCCCTGAGCGTCTTTCTCACAAGCTGGTAATTCTATGTTCAAGTCCTTTACGTCTTCCTTGAAGTTGTTATCATCGTGGGAATATGTTCGCCACCATGTTGAGAATTCTGTTGTTAGCGTGCATTCACTTTGATTAAACTTTGTGAAAGCCAACACTGTAGTGTGGTAAAAAATGACATGTGATCCCTTATGGATGGTGGCTCTGTGTAGAACTCTCTGATGCTCGCTCATGCTCACTGATGTTCTCTGACATATCCATTTGGGTGATCTATCCGTGTGTATGCAAGATGTGAAAAAAAATAGGGATAAGGACTATTTCTTGTCATCTTAGCTTCTCCTATTGGACTGATCATACGCAACTTTCTCAGTTGAAATCATTAGTGTAAATATTGCAAGGAAATATCCACAGTATCTATACATAATATATGTTGCAAGGCAAAGTCCTAAATCTTTTAAAGGTGCATGATCCCATCATTAACAGTGCTGTGATTTTATGTATTCACTGTATTATGAAGATGCAGATCTCACCTTTTTTTTTTTAATGACTGATGTCTTATTTAGAACTGTTTAATCTCTATGTAGCTAAAGATGTATGATACACAATTCATTTCCATCTAGCATTCACACCCATGTTAACCATCTCCCCACTGCCTCAGCCAAGAGTGCATGTGATGTGCATTGCCCAGGGGCCATTATTCCAGGCTGTGCTTAATGCATGGTGCTCGTAGGAGATGACATGTATATGTATGGTTTTCAGGGGCCAGGAAAGAAGCAAACAGGAGGGAGTAGATATGTGGAGAGGGGGATGTAGAAAGGCGACTAGAAAGGCAGGAGGTGATTACGGAGGAAGAGAACTCGAGGATCGTGAAGATCTAGTGGGACGAGGAGAGAGGAGGAAGAATGAAAAATAATAAAAGGTATATTCTGCATTCTAGACACATGGCTCAGAAAAAGTGCAACCCCAGGTTAGATGCAGCATTTCAACAGCAGCGATGTGCTGCGTATCGCACCAACATTACTTTTAAGTGTTTATATTATTCACTATGTGCTTAGACTTTCAGCACTGCCGGGCCTCAAAGTTGTTAATGAGGTGATTGGAAAATGACTAGGTTGCATTAGGCGATTCACAGCATGAACTGCACAGATCTAGATAGTCTTTTTGCACCAGCTTCAGTTATTATTAGCAAGTGCAACTTTCTTTGGCTGGAACATTTACTTATTGCAAAAACTGCAGCGGATACAGTTTTGTATTTTCCATATGCTCCTGAAAGGAGGCTTTTCCATCATAAGTTGTGGAGGATAGGATGACTGGCTTTTTAACTGGACCACTGGAGTTCCAGTGTCTGGTTTCAGTGTTAGTAAGTTAACATATAAATAAGCATCTAATTAAAGGCAAAGGTTTGGATTATTTAGTGTCAGATCATGAGGCATTATATCTTTCAAGAAACCATAGACCGCTACAGGATTAAAGGGAGAGAGACTTGTTTGTGCGAGTGCCTCTGATACAAAAATTACAAAAAGAAAAAAACTTATCAGTTAGAGTTTCTACATAACTAATTTGTCAGTATGATGAGCGAGAGGCTGCTGAACTGAATGTGTTGGCAAGAGGGTGCACTCCAGCAGCTTGTTGTTGAGAATCTCTGATCTGACACCAAATTCACACACAATAATTACACACGGATGTAATTATTCATGTAAAACAAAGCGTCCTGTGAGTGATGATGCTTAAAGCAGTCAGCTGCACTGACCAGGCGGGGTTGCACTCCACACATGCAATTACATATGACACGACATTAGGTTGCAATCAGATTTATTTATTTATTTATCTTACAAAATTCATGCTAATGGCTGTTTATCGTTTTTCAAAGTCCCTGCAAGTCATAATGTTGTTGTTTCCAGGGAAACAGTGTGCAGTGTGTCTTGTCACTCAACTTTTATATTCTATAGAGGAGACTCTCGCCTGTGCATAATGCAAAATATCATTTACTGTTTTGTAAATGGCCAGTTCAGCTTGTCAAATCTTGATTATTTGTGCCTTCTGTGATGAAGTTGCATTACATAGTATTTGAACTCAACCTGTCTTTTCTTGGCTTTATACTACTACTCAGTGTATGTCAAGTCTGCATACATCTGATAACACTGTGCTGGTCTGCATCAAGGTGTCACTCCCTGTTCTTCATCCTCACTAAAAGCTTTGTAATCCAATAATAAACTGAGCTAAATCATGGGGGCATATTATTCTATTTACCTTTTTATTTATTTATTTTTTGGGGGGGGGGGCTTGCACATAGGATGATTACATTTTTAGAACTCTCTTCCTGTGGAGAATTCATTGTATGAACCATTTTCGCAATCTGTTTCTTTCCCTCCATCGTCCTCGGAATGCTTTCTATGGTTGTTCTCATTTTAATGAGCAGTGTGAGTATTCGCCATGGAGAGGGGCCTTGCTTTTGAGGTCCTCTTTTGAAGCTGGCTCTGACTAATATTTAGGCACACGGGTGGATGTATAAATAAATCTGAAATATGACGTTCTCTCTGCAGTAAGGCTTACCAGTCTCAGTGCCTTCCCCTGCTCTTTTTTGTTATCTTTATGTGTTTTGAGGCTTGAGATTTAGAAGAGGTTCCAAAGGTTCTGGAGTTTTGTCTTACTGCAAAATCAACCTCACTTACTCACTGCATATATTTGGTCATGATGGCAGCTGTATATAACTCCACTGCTAATATTTAAAGATGATTTTAAAAGTCTGCTTTATAGCTTTTTCCAACTCATTTACAATGATGATCTGCCACATAATAAACTAGTTTTAAGTACTTTTAGCATTCAATAGTCTCTTGGTTGATTTATTGCATTTTTTTTGTATTATTGTTGCTTTTTTTTTTGGTCCAAACATTCAATCTCAGAAGTCATAACGGGACTCTTTCACTGTTGTATAGACTAAGCAAATAATTGCCTAAAACAATTGTTTTTAAGTGTAAGTGATCCTTACTTGAATCTAGACAGATGCACAGCAGTGTTTCAAATCCAGGTGGACGTGTCTCATGTTGTGCTGTATTCAACTCACTGTAGCTTTCTTTACTCTCTGCATCCTCAGTCTGTCTGCCAGAATTCTCAGTGGATACTGAAGGATGGTGGAAATGAGTGTAGAGACATTTTAGGGTTCAGAAATCACAAAACAGAGACAGATTCCAATTCTCTGCTGTATTGCCTCATTTTCCAACTCTCTCTTTTCCCCTCTCTTTGTAGTTTTCTGCGCTCTCTTCAAAAATGTTGTCTCTCTCATCTCTGCCTCCTACAGTGTGATTGTAGTCAGGTCTCTCATTAACCCAGACCCAGGCTGCAGGGCGGGGGTCTTCCCTGCCTTGTTGCCAGTCATATATGACGCCACACTCCCCCTGGTTCAGTTACAGGCCCTCCCACACCTGCTGTTCCAGCCCCTGGCACACGATTTCCTCCCTAGTAAGCTCAGGCTACAGAGAAGCAAAGCTTTCCAACCATGATCCAAATTAATTGTGACAAGGATCTAATGCACCACTGAGAAACTCCTCTTTGTTTTTTGTGTGGGGGAGCTCCATCACTCATTGCATTGTGCATTTGGTTGTTGGTTTTATTTATGTGCTTAGTTTTATTCCATGCTCAAATTTTTCTGCACAATCACAATTTCATTTGGAATTGGCTACAAAAATCATTCAGAGGTATGGAAATGTTGATATATTTGCATGCATCATATTTATCTTGGTATAAGGACAAAGGCTTTGTACTGTATACAAGTACATTGCGCTGTGCATTTAACCAATATGTCTGTTCATAATAATGTAAATGGAGGAACTTTTTTTTTATTTTCTGCCCATTTTGGTGTCTATCAGCGCACATTGTTTTTGAGTTATCTCACCAAATATTGAGGTATCTATCGGCTATTTCTATTTCCACCCTATTACAGATGAGGTGGTTGAAGTTTAATTCACAGTGCTCTAATTATTGACACTTTTTTTATTAGATTCCACAGTGGGTAAGTGGGCACAATGTTCTTTTTTCCTTTTTTGTAGCCTTCTGGTTTGGCTCGTTTGCAGTCTTCCCTTTCCTGTCATCTTGTGGCATATTTATTGTACATACAATGCTAAGTTTAATAGTGCAGACAGAATTTATTGTAAGGTTGTTACAGTAAATATTGTTTAATGAGGATGTGGTATGGACAAAGAAAGGAGAACAAATGAGACTCCACAGTGGCAGGCACAGTGGGTTTAGTTCATTGCATGCATCCATTCAGAAAAAAAGATCTCTCTCTCCTTTCATATTCTTCCCATCCATCTATCTATCCACCCACCCACCCATCTGTTGAGCCCAGCTGAGATTAATGCCATCTCTGCCCTGCTCTTTCCACCATGTCATCTACACTCCCCCCTCTCTTCCAAATGGCTGCTTGTTTTGGGGCCTCACAGCCTGCCTGTTGAGCCGTGTTAGAAGGCACCTGCTGGTGCTGGGAATGAAGAAGAGGAAAAGGAAAAGTAATTGTCCAAGCCTTGACACAGGGTTGGCACACCAAGTCATGGGTGGGTTTAGTGTAGATGGGGCAAAAACATATTCCAACAGATCCTGTTACCAGTCAGATTGCTATCGGTAGCCAAATCTCCAAGAACCCAGCTGGGCATCTGGATGGTTACGAAGGCATGAAGTGTGTGTGTGTGTGTGCGTGTGTGTGTGTGTGTTTAGAGGTGTTGACTTGTCTGCAAACATTGTGCATTGTACCGTATGTGTGCCCTTCACATGCCTCTTCTCTCTTCTTTCATCTTGGTGCTACTAAAGTCCTTGTCGAATCCACTCTAACTTTTAGGTGTGGCTTGTTTGATCTTGCTGCCATGCAAAATCAATAATCTAAAATCTAAAATCAGGGCTGCATGTGCGTGAGTTACGGACATGCTTCTTTGTGTGCATCAACCGGCACCGATTTCCCCAAAGTTTGTTTTGACTCCAGTTTAATAAAAACATAAATCACTGATACTGTAGCATTAGTAGACGTTTACTCCGGGCATAATTGCTGCAACTGCAGCTTATAGTAATCATCTTTTCCCTCCCTCTCTCTCTCTCTGTATGGAAATGGACAAAATATTTGTATCTGTAAAGCTGTTCTAAAAATTGTCTCTTTGTAAAAACACATTTAAATTATCAATCACACCTACTGGAGCTTAATCTCTGTATGAGCCCCCATTTTGAATTCCTTCAAAATGGAATAAACAAACAACCAAGCAAACAGATTAATAAATAAACACATAAACATATAAAAAGATAAATATCTTCACAGCACATTAGCATTTTGCATCTTACTCGCTGTGTAGCAGCACGGCTCTTCATCCAATCCCCAGCTTTTCAATTAACCCTGGATGAAGTTGCTTGGTGATATGGAAAGAGGAAAGGTGATGATCCTTGCATCTTCCTCCAGCTCTCCCGCACAAGCTCTTTGCTGTCTCTTCTTTTATATTCCTGCACCATCCTCTCCACTTTTTCCTTTTCCTTCCTCATCTGGATCGGCTTGGCCTCCAGAACTCCATTCTGATAGGGCTTGGTTGGAATGGAGGTCAGTGAAAAGTGCAGGAGAAATAAAGAAAAAAAAATCTGAACAGTCTGATGCACACACTTTCGAGCACAACTCATTGACATGCTTACTGTACCTATGCGTAGATCAATCACAGACAGCCACAGCGGGTGCTATCATGAAAACTGACGGGCGGGTGCAAAGGCACCACAAGTCCTTTCATGTGTCCAATTAGTGCCTGGCACAAGTGTCTCTTCTACAAAAGTATACCTATTACAGCCAGAGGACACTTTGAGGGCAGATGAGTGGATATTTCATACTCGTTATATGAAAGACTGTTTTAAAAGGAAGCAATCTGACTTCATGAGATAATGAGAACGTATTAGTATCATTGTTGAAATCTTCAGCATTGTTTCTGCATAGCTTCTGTTTTGTTGATTGCGACCCAGTGTTGACCTGTTACGACTGTTAATAATGTAGTGGGGATGGATTATATAGATGTCAATGAAATGTTATTCTCTCTGAGAGTGTGAAAAGTGGTTTGTTTATAGATTTTAGTCGTTTGTATCTGCACACCACATGCCTTGTTAAATTTCAATGAATGACCTTCACTTAATGCCCGGTACTTTACTTTCCACTGTTTGGAAGAGCTTGTTCAGTTAGTATAAGGCTGGAATGAAGTGTAAACAAACTTGTGCTTGTGAAATAGCCAAAATGTTCAAATTTGGGGCAAACAGAGTTGTTACAGTTACTCCTGTGTGTGTGTGTGTGTGTGTGTGTGTGTGTGTGTGTGTGTTGTGTTATATCTATATATATATACAGTGGTATGAAAAATTTTGGGCACCCCTGATCGTTTTAGGATTTTCCTTTATAAATCATTGGTTGTTCGATTATCAGCAATTTCAGTTAAATATATCCTATCTAGCAGACAACACGTGTTTTGAGGAAGATGAAATGAAGTTATATTAGAATAACCGACAGTTGCCAATAATTACTTAAACAAAGTGGACAGGTGCATAAAACTTTGGGCACCCCAACGAGAATATTTCGGATCCTCCTTTTGGCAGAAAGAAATAACAGCCTTAAACGCTTCCTATAGCTTTCCACAGGGTTCTTGGACGTGTGGTGTGACGAGTTATTGTGAACCATTCTCTTTACAAAACCGATTTATGCAGGATACTAGTGGCCGTTCAGTTCAGGTTTTGATGGCTTTCGAGCAATGGAAGCCCGTTTGTTTAAATCACACCACCGATTTTCACATTAGTTCAAGGTCTGGGGACCTGAGCTGGCCCATCTCCATAACGTTTGTTATTGTTCCCTGCTTTGAATGCCTTTGTAGAGTTTTTGAGCGTGTTTTGGGGTCGTTGTCTTGTTTGAAGTATCCGCCCACGCGCAACTTCACTTGTCATGATTCTTGAACATGTTGGCACGAACTCTGCTGATACTGACTGGAATCATGGCCTTCAAGCTTCTTACAAGATTGCCCGTACCTGGACTGGCCACACGAGCCCCACAGCATGATGGAAACCGCCACCAATTTTACTGTGGGTAGCAGTGTTTGTCTTGGAATGCTGTTGTTCTTCTTCGGCCATGCATCACCGCTCACTTGTAATGTCCAATATAACTCAATTTTTTACCTTCATCAGTCCCACAGGACCTTATTTCCAAAAGGCAACTGGACTTGTCCAAATGTGCTTTCGCATACCTCAACGGACTCTGTTTGTGGCATGTGCGTAGAGAAAAGGCTTTTCAGCCGCCCCTTAACTCTCCCATACAGCATCTCCTTGTGCAAATGCCGCTGAAAGGTGACGATTGCCACAGTGACCACCTTCCCAGCAAATCATGTTTGTTGGTTCTTTGAGCTCGGTTCTGTGGGTTGAGTTTGACCGTTCTCACCATCCTTCGGCCTCTTTCTCTGATGATTTTTCTTGCTGCCACTCCGGCCTTAACTAGGACTGTGGCCGTGTCTTCCATTCCTACTATGTTCCTCACAGTGGAAACTGACAGCTTAACTCTCGACACAGCTTTTGTATCCTTCCCCTCAACCATGATGTTGGACATCTTTGTTTTCGGTCATTTGAGAGTGTTTTGTGTTTGAGGCTTCCCATGGTGCCCACTCCTCAAGAAGATGCAAAAAGGGAAACAACTTGTTACTGTTGCCCTGATAATACCCTTTCTCACACGTATGCTTCCACCTGTGTATGGTAGGTCAAGGGTCAGTGAGCCTTCCCAACAAACTTTGTTGGTTCCAATAATTAGTGCTAAGGTACTTCAAATCAATAAAACAACAAGGGTGCCCCATAAATTTATGCACCTGACCCACTTTGTTTAAGTAATTATGCCCACTTTCTGTTAAGCCTATAATAAACTTCATTTCACTTCTCAAAATATCCCACGTGTTTGTCTTGCTATATTGATATCTTTAACGAATTGCTGATCCGAACCAACCAATGATTTATAAAGGAAAATCCTGCCAAACGATCAGGGGGCAACCAACTTTTTATTACCACTTAATGTATATGTAGTTATTATCTATATATCTCCTATACTATACATATAATATATAATCATATATATATATATATATGCCTCTGAGGTGGACTCGTCCCAAGTATATATATTCTATTAATGCCCAAATATTTCTTCCACAATGCCTGTTTATTGCGATGAA
This sequence comes from Larimichthys crocea, assembly GCF_000972845.2. Lineage (NCBI taxonomy): Eukaryota > Metazoa > Chordata > Actinopteri > Sciaenidae > Larimichthys > Larimichthys crocea. The sequence continues at coordinate 1,633,775 of NC_040024.1, read as the reverse complement.
GGCCAAAAGTTCAAGTTCTATTCACAGTGTCAGCTTTGGTAGTTTCTGTCTCTAATGATGACACAGAGAGAAGGCATATTCACAACAAACACACACACGCACACACACACACACACTCAGACCACAGCATGGGTTGGAATTTGTTGAAAACATGGCTGGTTGAATTCCCATCCACAATGCAGCCAAAATGGCCATGCCCAGCGAAACCAAAAAAAAAAAAAAAATCCAGTGATAGCTTCCTATATTGAGACCAAATTGACTATATCAGTGGATGGTGCAGTGATTCAAAGCATTACCTATTTATTCAACAAAAATGGACAGAGCTCTTTTCAAACAATGTTACAAAGGCCTGTAAAGCATTTGACAATGTCTGCTGGGCTGGTGTTTGTAGATTGCATTGTAGAAGAGCAGTCAGGAACATTTGTCAAATGCACTATGCTCAAAGATACAATAAACGTAAAGTAGAAAAGTAGTGTTAGAAGAGAATTCAATGTAACCTTAGACTGAATGAAAAGATTTACTGTCTCAAAAAAACATTGTAGAAATTGGCTTTAATCTACCAATTACTGATTAAACTCCACTTCTAATCTGGAAAAGAACCGCTGTGCTAACTGAATCTAAAATAGCTTCCTGCTAATCGATTTTGTTATTTTTAGATAAAAAACTAAAGTCAAAACTGTGTGTGTGTGTGTGTGTTTGTGTGTGTGTGTGTTTGTGTACAGTATGTGCGGGCATCGGCATGGATCTTCTCCTGCAGCAAAGACCAGTATGTTGTGAGTGTGCCTTCTCTCTGTGTGAGCTGTAAACACGTGTGAGTGCTAGTGAGTATAACATGTGCAAGGATGTACATGTCAGCACTGGAACTCAGTATAACATGAGTAGCCACTGTTAGACTGCCTATTTTCCTGATTGACCTGATTATAGTTTAAATAAACACTTACTTGGAGTTGCACTGATGATGGAGCAATGTTTCAAAACCAACTTTAAAAAATACCATTGAAATCACAAGGGGCCACTATTTTCAACAAATTTCACCTTTTATCTTATTAACAGACGAGAGTACATTCTTATTCCAACACCCATATAACATAAGTGCAAAACACTACATTTATCCTTACATGCAAATCAGTGACAAAGCACAGCACACAAAAATAACACTCAACTCCGTCATTTTTAAGACGCAGCAGCCAGACTCACATCCAGGCTGAATTACTCGAATATTGGATTTGCTGGAATGCACGGCAGACTAATAACATATATCATAATGGAGTATAGCCATGATATTGCTGTTCATTCGTTTGTGATATAGTAAAGTTTAAACCCACCACGTTGCACCCCGTCTCCCACACATAAGTTATTACTCTGAGCCGATGCAGCCAATTTAGTCTTTGTTATTGTCACCCCTGCACATATCAAGACACACATACACACCCGGGCGTGATAAGGTAAGAGAGGCAGTAATAAATGTAAGCCGCTGTATATCGTGCAAAGTCAAAGCGGCTATTAAGTTTAGAAATTTCAGTTAAGAAATTGGGATGCAAATAGAATGTCTTTGCATTCCTTCCACCTACGTTTTACTGCCTTCACTTTCAGGGCACGGAAACAAATGCACACAAGTACACTGTTGGAGAATCTTTGTTGGCAGTTCTAATCTGTAGGAGGCATGATAACATTAGCCCTCATTTCACAGTCTACCAGTATATGCAGTGGTGTTACTCGATAATGGTTAAAGGTTTTCTGATTTTTAACCAGGTTCTGTGTTTTGATGAAGGCAGCTGGGGAAAATGAAGAATGTAGTTATGCTTGTGAAATGGATTCGCTCTTTGAGTTTTGCATTGAAAGGGGCCTAGAACATTTGGATATGAAAATACCCCCCCTCCCAGGCTTGTAGCCTTCATTTGCTGTAATGCACATTAGCTGCTCCTATGTGAGATATTTTTGGTACTGAATGCCCTTGGCAGCTACGCATACGTGTGCATGTGCGTCCAGGTCCTATTTCAAACGTTGTACCTAGGGCTTGTGCCAGGAGCCAGCCAGCTCAGGTTCATCTCAGTTCAGCAGATCTCTGCTTTCAAATATTTTTCTGTCGTGCTACAGCCACCAACAGTTAAATTGAGGGGAAAAAGTGAACCTGAAACACAAAAGCCGAGAAAAACATCAAATTGTTTCTCTCGGTGTGTTTGGCACCAATATAGCTGTCACTTGTTTTTGCATTTTTCTTTTGTTATTTTTTTCTCCCATTTGTGCTTTGATCGTGTCAGACCTCAGGATAAGATGCGGTTATTTCCCTTGTCAAAAGAAATGCATCTTTTTCAAGACATCTTGTTATGATGAGCCGATGCCGGACGGTCCTCCAGGTGGTTCTTTGTGGGTATCCCTACAAAAATACCAAGTGCCTCATTGACCCCTTTCTTTTCATAATGCCCCACTATAGTGGCAATTTCTAGTTTGCACAAAATGGCCATAATATATCTGCAGGGGGCTGATGGGTTTTTTGATCAATACCAATTACTTAACGATTTCTGTGCCATGTGGAGAGATTTTTTTTCAGAATGAATTTTCTAATTTTATATGCTGTTTTAGAATAAAGGAGAGTTTGGACTTTGAAAATCTCCAACCGGTCATAGAGATGGATCGAGTGTCTTCCGTAAGCAGACTTCAGCAAGCCAGAGTCTTACATACTGAATTAAAATGTTGGTCTTCTAACAGAACAGTCTATCTAACCACATAGAAAGCATTAGAAATTCATAATTCACATGCAAACAAAGAGTGCAACTACGCTGTCAATTAAAATGTAGTAAAACATAGATGCATTTTGGCAGGTGGTGTTTTTGTTACCTACCAAGCTTATAGTCCAACTGGATATTTGTTGTAGCCTCTCGCATGTCACGTTAAATGTCAAAGAGCTAAGAAAGAGGTTTTTTTTTTTTTTTTTCCCTTGTGAATCCTCTGCTAATATACTCGCACAGCTACTCTGTCTCTGAATGTTCAGTCCAGTCCACTGCCTTGCCTGGGGGTCTTCAGCCACTTGCGGTCCTCGTGCGATCAATAAATAGAGGAGGACTTTCGATCGTCTCCTCACCTCCCACCATGCTTGCTTCACATCACAGACAACCGAGATCAAATATACCCACATACAGTACATCATTCGCGCTACCCCCCGTCTTTCGCTCAGCATCTCTCTGCCTCGCTCCATCCACCCTCCCGCCTTGTTCACACACTTACCCTTTAACGTTAAACTTTGCTGTCAAATCTCCACGTGCCGCCCGAGCACAAAGACAAATGTTTCCCGTCGAAATAAGAATTGATTTTTCCAATGGCCTCTGTAATCAGCGGTTCGTACATTTTCATTCCGATAACAAGTGGCAAGGGGCATCGTCACAGTAATGACTGTCCCCATGGGGAACTGAAGGGCACCCAGAGGTGGGAGGGGTGGGGTCCTGTGAGCGGTATCTGTACAGACTAGAACATCATGTTGTTGCTGGAAAGGTTATGTTCCAGCAGGAAGTTCAGTACCTTGTTGATGAGATCCTGCCACTTATTACCAGTACTGCGCCCTGGAGTCCACTTGATCAGAGTGAGGTTTTGGTGTGATAGCTGGGAATTTCCGGTTTTCAACACTAAAAAGACCAATTTCATTATAACAAGTTGATCTGGAGTACCATTCAACCCATAATAACTATCATCACTATATATTATTAACTACAAAGATGTGACCTGGTGCTGCCTCTCACATTTAGAGCACACAAATGACAGAAGAATGGGCCATCATCAGAAGAGTGAGGTCAAGAAAAGCAAGAGAGAAATCAGGAAATGATAGAGACAATATTATGCTTTGAAAAAGTCAGATGAGTGACAGTGTATGCCACACAGACAGATTTAGTGACAGGGAGGCGATGGAGGAAAGTGGATGTGGAGGGCAGGAGTTGGAGCCAAACTTAATGGCCTATGCAGCGGCGAGTAGCGAGGTAAATCAGCCTATAAATCCATGTGCTGATGTACCAGGCCAAGGCTTGGCACGCTCCCCTGCCAGTGGTTAGCGGTTGCTTTCCACCTGACTTCCCTCATTCTTCTGGCTCTTATTTCTTTCATTCTGCCGCCTGTCTTATTGTCTCCATCATGACACAGACATCTGCGGTTCTATTTTGGAGACAGAAGCAGGAAAGCTCAACGCACTTTAACCTCAATGCTCTGCAGTCACTGCAAGGTGAGGGCAGTGGCAGAAGTGTGCTTTTATTGTAAAAACCTCAATTAAAAACCTACAAATGATGAGAAAAAAACATTGCTATCTGGCTGACCTGGTGGCTTCCACCCACAATAGCAGCTCATCCAGCTCTTTTGTCACATCACTCCATATCTTTCTCACCAATATGTCCCGTCTCTCTCCACCAAGAGACAAAAAATAAAAACATCTTTTAAAGTTTATGCATGCAATATCATTACATGTACATAATCAATCCAACACATTTGACAGCATTATTGCAACACAATGCAGCTACTTTAATTTAATGTGCCATATAAATGCTATTGGTAAACCTCCCCCTCCTACACATGGACGTCAGTTTACTCTAGGGAGAAGTGCAGTCATTGTGGATTCGTTGAAGCATCACTGCTTGCAGGATAAAAAAGAGACTTGATTTATCATGACTGATGCCAAGCCTGCTGGTGTTTGGCTGTACAGCCTTGTGTGTTCATCTCAAGGTTTTTATTTGCCCTCAATTCTCCCCAATTTGGTATTGTCAATTCTGCTGTACTCTAGTTTATATCATTTCTTCTTTGCCTGAAGAGAAAGAGACAGAGCTTTATAAACTTCTGATGGCCAAATCAGTCATCTTTTCCTCCAGCTGTCCGTAGGTTATTTTAGGGATTTAAAGACGGAAATCAACATAATCTTCTGACAGCTCTTACCGTGTCCCTGAATGCGCATTTTCATATGAGTGCATGGCTGAATAATAGCATTTTGATGCTATTTTTGACCTCTGTTTTACAGTAATGGATAACTTGAGTGACTAAATGCCAAGTTTCCAGAGTTGTTTAAATGCTGTTTGAAAGAGATTGGCTGATGACTCAGGCCAAGATGTTTCTCTGTGTCTTGGTGCATGACGGAAAAATAGACATGAAACAACAACAACAAAAAAACTCTTATCTTGCTGACATAGTTCTTAAACAGACGCAGAGATCAGTGGGATCACAAGCATGTGCCATCCTGCAAGTGCATGGATATGAATGTGCACACAGCACCGCTGATAACAAATACGACGGTATGGCTGTTTGACATGCATATAGGGCATCATTATCGTTCCTCATTGCATATGCATCTGACCCAGGGCAATCTGTTCCACAAGGCACGTTGACGAAGCCAAAGGCATTTGCATTGAGACATATGGTACACGTGATCATCACCTGTCCACCTTACTGGAGAATGTCAGAGCGTTGAAGCGTTCACACTTTTCTCCAGGCCACTGGTTCTCATGGTCCAGCCTGCAATTACTTGCTGTCAGAAGAAAAAAAGATTATTTGAAGGTAAGGACTCCTGAGATAGGAATGTAGTGCATGTGTGTGTGTGTGGTGTGTGTTATAGCAGTGTAGAAAATGTGGATATACTCTATGCTACCTCTTAGCCTTTACATCCCTTGACATTTCCTTCACCGTGGCTCAGTATGCTTTTTTTTTTCTTTTTCAATTTGATCATGAAAAGATCCGGTGACAGCAAGGTACAGTGCTTTCCTTTTTCTGCTGGATTAATCAGCTTAATTCCCCCACTCACAAGAAAATGAACATTTCCATGGCCTTTGTAATGCTAAGCTTTACCCAGATCTATCACATTTAGAAAAACGGGGAGGACTCACCCCTGTGGCTTAATGCGTTGTATATCTCTTGGTAGGCTGGACTATTTAGACTAATTGAAGCTCAGCATGGTGTTTGATAAACAAGCTGTTCCCCCCACTGCATGCGACTAATAGAATCTCCTCAGTTGAATTAATAATGGCGCAATAATTTAGTCCATGTTTATCTGTGACACTAGGGATTGAACAAGCAGGGAGGACACTAAGCTGCAAAAAGGAAATATATTCTAATCATAATTTAGTTATAACTCAATAACTACTTTAGTTTTTGTTCTATCTTAATATCATTTAGCTATTTTTTAATTCCAGATATCTTCTGGATTTTCTGTTTACTGACTGCAATGTTAGTCTAATACGCAACCTCAAAGTTTTATATGTTTTTCTTGCTTGTTTGTTTCATGCACAGAACATGGTGGAATCCTTGTTTCCATGCAGTAGTTTTGTTTTAGAGTGGATCTTCCCTTCAAGGACTGCTGTTTTCAGCCATAGCATAGCTTTAAGTGGCCACTGTCGAGTGGCTAGTTGGTTACAGACTGCCAAGTGCCACTTCACAGATTATTCGATGTCTGCAGTAGAGTTGCCCTCTAGCAAAGTGGAGGGTAAAACACAATAAAAACCTGTGGCAAATGGATGCTTCTCCCAGGCCGGCTCTGAGCGCATGGAGGTAGCTCGGTTCTGTTTTCTGGGTTATTGTAAATGTGCTGTCAGTGAAAGACCGAAGGCTGTCATTCACATTTGATTGAAGCTGACATTTTGTTGCTGTTCACCTTCCCGCCCTCTCTTGATACATGGAATCAGCCTGGGTTTGCTTGTCAGATGGTTTCCAATAGTTGGGCGGTTAGGTGTATTAAAACTACTCCCTGGTGGATTACAGTGTTGATAATCTGTCAATCTCTCATGCTCAAATGCCAAGCTTTACAGAGATTTATCTTCTTGCTCTCTGTTTAGCTACCATTTATCTACCAGTCCTTCACTGATTGTTCATTCTGAAAGCCTTGACTTAAGTATACATAGCATAAATTCTTCTCACAGTAATCACCTTGAACCTTGACTATGTGACTTTCTGTATTTCTTTATATTCATGAATGTGTGTCAGTGTAAAGTGTTGCTTCCCTCTTATTCTGATGTGTCACACAGTCGTGAGAGATCTTTAGAATGGATGTACTTAGAACACTGCAGTCAGTCAGGTAGTGTGTGACGTGTTGTAGGCCGGGGTAAATTCAACCATCAAACTAAACACAGGGTGCTTATTATTTTCAGTATTTTCCTAAATGCAGTTTACACTAGCAATTGAAAAGCAAGTATCCCTCAAAAAATAGAGAAAATACTTTTTTATTTGTGTTTTTCCAGAAAGCCAACAAGCAATTCAATTCTGAATCATAAAACGAGGTGATTTCCATCCACAGACATATCAGAATCAGGGAGAATCCGGCCTGTAAAGCACAGATAAGCCAATATTTTAGATGCAAAACAAAACTGCATCCTGTCTGATACTGTAGGCAGTATTCTCTACGAACAGTGACTAACGGCATTATAATAAAACAGACATATGTGGAAGTTGGTTGCATGTGTAATAGCTCACTGAAAATGTATTTTCCTCCTGTGGTTTGTGCAAATACATTTCACAAGTTGTCTTACACATTTAAGTTGTTCTGCCTCTGACTTACACACAGTATCGGCTGCTAGGCATTAAAGCATCATCAGTATAGTACATCAGTAACCAAAATATGTGATGTCTATCACAGTTGGTATGAAGGTCCAGCAGTATTTCAGCATTTTTTTTCTGCAATCCAATATGTTTTATCAGTCAGACCTCACATAGAAAATGACACCTGCAGCTCACTGTTGTGTTTGTAGCACTGACTGTCAGCTAGATCAAAGTTTATCTCTTGATGTGAAGTAAAGGATATTGCTTTTGCTGGAGAAGATAATAGCAACAGACGCATTTATGAAAATCTCTATTTTCTTGCAATCCTACTGATAGCAGCCACTTTACTTGTTTTGTCATTTTGTGAGCTCTGACATGATCTGTCTTTTTTTTTTTATTTTTTTTTTTTTAGGATCTGAATTTAGAATTAGACACGATAAAAGATAAGATCTCCCCGGATCTTTTTTGTTTTTTGTTTTTTTGTTCGGTATGAAGATGAGCAGAGAAGAAATGCACAGCAATGACCTAATATGTTTGAAGATGGAAAGTAATTCAGTCTTAAACAATTGTAGTTGAGTGACAGGCCTGGCAAGAGGCCTTGATTTTCCCACAGCGCCGTCTCTCTCCTACTTAAAGCTAACCTCATACATAAAAAGACTACCAATTAGGAGTTAGTCAGGGCAGCCCACCGTCTTGGATTATGATTCCATAATTGAGTGTGCTAGAGGTCACTATGCTTACTCTATCTCTGCGGGGGAACTTTATTTGGAAACGGTCTTGCCAACAGAAGGTGATGGCTTGCTAATAGCTGCCAGCTCTAGGCAAAATTGCCTGTCAATGAAGGTAATTGGGCACATAAGCCATTGTGTGCACTGTCATTCCGTCCACATTCAGACGCTCTGTAAAACCTTTTTAAAAAAGGCAGTCCGTTATATCACCATGTTGTTAAAGCGCACCTGACATGTTGAGTGATGGAATAAGCCATGGTCAGACAAGAATTCCAACATTTTTTTTTTTTTTAGCAATTGTTCTGTTTTGCACTCCATATATCTTCTGTATTTTTGGTTTCTAAGTATTTAACATTAATTGTCAGATGCACAGAGCTCAACAGGTGTTGATGGACACCATCTCTGTGGATTGAGTTGAATTAGCTCGTCTTTGTCACCATGCTGCACAACAGCATTCAACTCCGGCATCTTTAACACATCTGTCTAGCCCAGCTGGCTTATTATCCCGGGCACACACATTCTCTCACTGTCACTGGCTTTATTTTCGCTCCTGGCTTTCTTAAATTTCTCACTGAAATTAGCAGGAGTAGCTGGGTGATCACATGTTTCCAGACTGATTTATTCCAGGATCCCTGTCGTCTTCACTCTACACTCACTCATGCCTTTCTGCCTTTCTGCAATTCTGCATGTCTCTAACTCACCGGTGACGCCAGTCAGGTTAGGTTTGGTGATCAGGTGAGTGAGGCTGTTAAGGGGAAGAGAATAGCACCAAACAATCAAAAGACAAGCAGTGAAATCCAAGAGAAGGAAGGAAATGCATGGCAAATGCAATTGGTGCTTTCGGGTATCAGGAGGCACGGCACAGAGGCAGAAAGGCAGCAGCTTAGGATCTCATATACATTTTTACACAGGTGTAGCTTTTTATGATAAAGCTCATAGACAGAAAGGCATATATGAGTTGATTTGTGTGGTTTTGCTGCAGGTAAGAACAAGCACTGACATTAATATTTACTGGAAGTAAACACATTTTCATAAGAGGATCTCTAAGTGAAAAATGAGAGATAAACCCAGTTTAGAGCTGAAGGGGTTTTGATCTACTACCAAACAGAGAGGAAAGAGAAGGGCTTTAGCCTTCAGCAATACTTCACCTTCATAGCTCCCATAAACCAGGAAATGTTTCGGTATAAAGAAGGGAAATTGATTTGCAAAATGGGAAAAACTGTAAAACCAGAGAGCAAACACTCAGCTGAGTATGAGTGTGTACATAAAATACAGAGAAGTCACACACAGGTTGAAGAGACATAAGCACACTGAGCAGAGCTGTTTAGAGTCCAGTCGCCTCCCTCCCCTCTTGACCCCATGTTCCACTATATCTTACCTCATATCTCCCTCTATCTCTCTTTCTTTGTGCCTCTTTCTTTCATCTCCCATCTTCTTTTATTTACCATGTATTATTTTTGCGTAGGTCTGACCCGAGACCATGTCAGCTGCTGATGGAAGCCATCATTTATTTAGCTAAACGCAACAGAGTTCTGGCCAAAGTCCTCTTTTTAACTTCTGCCACTGACTCAACTCTGAAGCTGCCTAGTGAATTATTCACTAGTGGCCTCTCTTCCCCTTGGCTACAGAGCTACAGAGCTACTTCACTTTTGAACTTCATTGGTTTTCAGCCTTAGGTGGCAAATAAAAACCTTAGCGAATGCACACGCCACTGCAGGTTCGGCTTGGGTTAACTTCCACTGGAGATTTATGCTGCTTTCATTAGCGTAGCCTAGCAGGGAGGTAGCATAAACTCATAGCTTTAAAATCATACACATGAGGGTGCAGGGCGGAGGCTCCAAATGTGGTTACCAGGTGGAGACACGTGATACAACAATGAGACTGATTGCTCAGAGAAGGTACAGAAATCATCGTGCTAATAACTTATTTGACAGCAGCTTCGGAGATGTAGGTGGTGGTGAAAAGAAAGCATGATGGCACATTTCTAATGGTTCTTTTATAAAGCAGTATTTGGAGAAAGAAAGCAAAGTTGTGCATAACCTCTGCGGGGGAAGGTTACCATTGGAGGCTTTGTCTATATTGTCTGCTTCCTCTTTAAAGCTACATCAGTTATTGTATAGAAACAACATCAGCCGTGTTTTTACAATAAGTAGCTGTGCGTAGGTGACAGAGGGCAGAGAGGGCTGGTGGGACATGTCTGGATTTACCATTTAAGTCAATATCAAGCACAACAGAGTTCACAGTGCGGCCTCTTTGTATTATAAACGTAGGAGGCAGGCCTTTCACTTTCCCCAGGACTCGACCGCTGTGAGGCTCCCTGAGGCTGTGGTGGCAGAACGACACACGCATGCACTCAAACTCACAGAGTTAGAATGCAAGATTACACCCGCCCACCAAAAAGTGTGCTCAGATTTTCTTTTTCCAGAGCAACAGACTCACCCGTTCCAAATATAGCCTGTGGGCTGCAGCGGTCTTATCATTCCAAAACTAGATGAATTATTTTTTCTGTTTCCGGCTGAAGATATTTTTATGATGATCAGTTTAAAGATACAACTATGATCCAGCTGAGACCTGCATGTAAGGTTCAACAAGCACTTGCTATGTAGGACAAACAGAAACACAAGTCTGCCACAGCTGAGGTTGTGTAATGAGTTTTCAGCTTTCTTAAATAACGTTACGGGTGCTTGCAGTGTCTTCAGATATGCTGTTAAAGTTCAGATAGTTAAGATTCGTTTTCCTGCCACTGCACCTGAGCAATGGGAGAGGTAACTCTCAAGTTGAGCATTAATTAAGGTGACAGGGAAGGAAGTTGTCCAAGTTAGCATGTAACTCCGGACACCTGCTTAGCATCTCCCTTTGAAAAATGGAAACCAAAATGAGATGAATAGGAAGCCTTGCGGAAGTGGCGTGATGAGCAGGGAGAGGTCAAATCAATGGGGCACCGATGACTGGAACAACTGCACTCATCACAGGAATTGGCAACAAGGAAATTAGAAGCACAGGTGTTGTGCTTATTAGCAAAGTACTACTTCCCACAAGCTGATCTCATACTGATGTGTGTGGGTGTGTGTATGTGTGTTTGTTTTTTGGCTCTATAAGGCAGAGGATGTGTTTTGTATTCTAATCCAGACCTGTAATTTATGGGCTGAGTGCAGTCGTGACTCAGAAAGGATACTCACAAAGGAACACCAACAAAGGCAAAACCCGTCTAAACCCGACCACAAATCTTTGCCCACGGTCTCTACCAGAGCATTCGAGCTGAAGAGTGGATGCATCATTAATGACACTTCTTCTAGTCACCAGAAGCACTTGGCTTGCATTGATTTAGCTAGCCAACACAGCTGGACAGTGTTGGTTACACTCATCACCAATATTGACTGGGTTATTAGCTTCCCCTGACTGATGCCATTACAGGTATAAAGGATTATTGGAATGCTGGAGAAGAAAATGATACCATGTGTGGAAAAAAAAAAAGTCAGTCATCCATGTAGGTGTTATTGACATCCTAACATGGCAAAGATAGAGAGAGGAATGGGGGGCAAGGCTGTTGAGGAAGAGAATAGCGAGGAGACCCAGTCACAAACGAAGACTTAGACATGTAGTTTAATAACAGCTAAGTTTGTGATAGATTTGTAACACGCCTGGTAATAAAAAGACGATACTCGTCCTTCAGTCTCTTTTATTTCCCTCTAAAGACCATCTCTCCTCTGCCCACAAGGACATTGTGCTTCCCCAGAGCGAATACTTCCGTGTGTGTCGGTGCGTTAAATGGGAGGGGAGACAGAGCAGTAGTACTCATCGAATTGGAAGAGGTCGTCCTATTGTTGTCGGTGGCGTAGCTACATGCCAGGGCCCAGCCCCTCTGTGGAATTAGTAAAGCAGTTGTCCTTGGTGGCATCGGCTGCCTTTCACCAACACACGTAGTTCCAAACACGTAGTGCAATAGATCGAGGACAAATGATTAATTGGGTCTTATTGTATTAGCTCAGAGTAATCACTGCTGCTTTATTGTTTAAGTGTTTTCTCTTTGAGCTAGATAGAGTGTTGAAGATTAAGTGTGTGGGTGTGTTTTTTTGTTTTTGTGTGGAGGCACTTACTGCATATTTGTGTTCACAAGTGCTTGTCTGGAAGGGTGGAGGATTTTTGAAAGTCAGTAATATTTTAGTAGCTTTAATTTGAAGGTGCCTTAAGGCAATAATTTGCTGCTGATATTTAATAGTTAAGATCAGACCATTAACTTGTCAAAAAGTCCAAAAATCACATAAGTTCGCAATAGAAATTTGTCTCAACAGGAGAGGATGTGCTATTTGCTATTGGAAACTAAAAGTCTTCATTGTAACAAATGCAAATTAGGTAAGATTTCACTGCAGGTTTTACAAACTGACAGTCCTGAAACTAAGTAAAGAGGAAAAATTAATCACCCCAGAGGCAGACAACACTGGCTGATATCTAATTTAGTTTCTTCCATTGTCTGATCCTAGAAGTTAACAATGTACATTAAGATCCTTGTCTGTATCTTCCTTTCCTGGCATGCCTTTGAAATCTTAATTTTTTTCCAAATGTCCCTATTTACACAAAGCTCTATCTCTGTAGCCTCCTTTTCATAATGTGGTTCCACACTTACAACAATTTGAGCATGTCTGTGGCATAAGCAGACCTAGACATAGATTGTGTACCAGAAAGGTTTCCATTGTAGCCTGCTGCACTGGACCAGTTTTAAGAGCATTATCCCCATTAGTTACTTAAACACATGAGAAAACAAGATTTCCCTTTAAATCAATTATAATATAATAATAATACTAATAGTACAATAATAGTACAATTATAATAATTACTATTGAGTTACTTAATGGAATGTGTTACTGTAAACAAAGCAAAACATCTTTTCTGATATGTGGCTAAACTCTCAAACTAAAACTACACGCTTAAAGTCAGAGAGAAGTGAAGGTCGTGGTTAAAAAAGCCAGCACTGACTGTAGGTAGCACACACAAAAAGACAAATCTCTGGTGTTGAGACACCAATGATCCTCCAAAAGGGTCCATGAGGAATACATTAAAATACTGTTTACTCCTTTATATTAAATTCATCTTAAGTCCGTATGTAATCAAAAAAGAATTGTCATGGCTCACTGTCTTTTCTCTTACTGATCCCACTCTCCGTCCTGCAGCCTCCCTGCTTGGTTTCCTTGAGCGCTCTGCCCACTCCACATCCTCCACCGCGTCCTTCAGGGGAGGTGGAGGCACTGGAAGCAGAAATAGCTACTCATGCATCACTACAGGCACACAGCCTTGTTCACTCCTCGTCTCTCACTCCATCTCCTTTTTGTCTTTTAAACAAAGGGGCATGAATATCAGGGAGAGTGTTAACCCTCTGAGAGTACCACGTTGACCCACCACCTTGTGGATCCTACGCTACTTTTCACTTCTCCTTGGTCAATTTTTAGCTCCGGCATGATAAAATGTGATAATAGCAGTAAGTTTGTATACATGTCAGCTGAATGAGAAACACAGGGCACTGATTGCAGAGGCATTCAGCCGGAATTGCTCAAGGAGAACATTGCCTTTGTGCTCCTTCGTTCACTCCTCCATTTCTCCTGGGTCACATCTACAGTATGAAAGAGTATGAGTGACATCAAATGGAAGAATAAACACAAAACTAGAGGATAAAAGAAAAACATAGTGCAGAACGCAGACGTGATTTCAAAAGTTAGAGGTTTTTTTTTTTTTTTTTTTTAAGGAGCAGGTTTTTCTCTCTGAAAAAGCAAAGTACAAACTTGGGCCGGCTGTCTTTCTGTGTGTCTGCGCAAGTAATTAGGGTTTAACTTACTAAGGCAGCGGCTAATTACATTTTCAGCAACAAGGACTGCTTTCTCGTGAATGCTGTTGCCATATTGGATTAGCAACTCTGTAAACGTCAGGGTCCAGGTTTAATGGCCGCACAGCCACGGCTCTTTTGTGCACACTTTGTTTGGTGTTACAAAATAGTTACATAATGTTGATTTATCATTGGTGCTATTTCTCTTTCCCAGAAGCTTTACTTTGTTTTGCTAACTCACTGCAGCTTGCCTGCATACTTTTGCGGTTACATTCAGCCTTTCCCCCCTGTCACTGAGATTTATGTGGAACGCAGCTTAATTTAAATTCCTCATATCGCAGCATATTCGCACCTTTACTAAGGCAGGAATTTTCCAAAACTGACTTGCGAATTGTGTGATTCAGTTAGAAATCTTCACTTGGTTTTAGCACATTTCTCTCTTTAAATGCATTATAAAGGAAGGAGAGAGGTGTATTTATATCACAGAGGCTTCTTTGTTTCTGGTTGATAACACACATTTTGTTAGTTGAACAATGAATGTGGAGAAAAAGCCAATTTTGCACTTAGTGAAAATAGTTACAGTAGCTACCAGCCAATACATACACACAGAGTTAATGTGAATGATGCTACTTTCCTGTTACTGACCAGTGGCGGACATGCAACTTGCTGTGGAACAGCATTTTAAGGAAAAACAAATACATAAGCACAAGCAATACACGAAGGCTGCATGTAAGACTTATTGTGCTGCAGGTAGAGATAGCCTCATACCTTTCCCCCTCTATCCTGTTAGTGCATGTGTTTGTGGGACTTCGCTTGGAGAGACTGCGGCACATCAGAGCAGAGGGGAGAGATTGATCAGGTGCAGCATCAGAGCAGACAGGCCACTCATTGCAGACAGTAGGCCTAATGATCACACATGTCAGGTGTTAAGCAAAGCGAAGGCACCATGTTGGAACCGCACACAAACAAAGGCACATGTGTCGCTCGCTCACTAAGGACAAATGAAACACATAAAAACAACATGGTGAAACTGTATGAAAGCGATGCATGAAATGGAGGGTGGAGATTGCGTGAGCTCCGAGTGGCCTGTGGCAAAAAAATAATGTGGCATTTAATGAATTAGATCTTCTCTCTCTTTCTTAAGGACTCTTCAGCTCGATACACCCCCCTGTAAATATCACGATCATACATCACCACAAGGCTTAAATGTGTTTACATATTTTTTAATAAAAAGACATACAGTATATGCAGATTAACCTCTGGCTTGTAGCCACTGCATACACGCCATTTGCTTTTTTTCTATGAATATGCATTCAAAATTGCATCTTACACACATACACACACATTTTTTTTTCTTCTCTGTGGAAAATCAGCCTTTAACTCTTCCGGCTGCATTGCATTCTGGTCGACTGAACTAGAGTGGAATTTCTGTTTCCTATGATGGAGCATGTAAGATGAGGGAAACATGAGGATGATCACTAAAAACTCATCAAAAAAATGTGTCCAGAAATGGGAGATGAAGCACGATATGTGCAGCGTTTCAGGCATTTTTTAGCTATTTTTAAAAGCAAGACTATGTACCCTTTGTTGAACAGCTGCAGCAAGTGACAAATGTTTAGGAATAGCACAAGAGGAGAGTCATAAAGTCAGGGAAATGAGAGGTACAAGAAAATATCTATCTAAGTTTTCTCTTGTTAGCAGACGTGGTATTGAATTCAGTTTTATTTCTTATGTATTTAACTTTCCATTTGAAAGAAGAATTATTATTTACCTCCTTTTGTAAAAGTTAGTCTTGCTTTAAACACCTCTACTCAAGCTTGACAATTCTAACAAGCTCAACGATTGCCCATATTACCCATACATCATTACCTTCACTGTATGAACGTGTACAGTATGGGTTTATGGCTACAAAGCAACTGTTAGATACTAAAAACCAACCAAGAAGCTCACTTTCTTTTTCAAACATTAAAGCCTTTAAGATATTTGGATAACGATGCTCTTACAGTATAGTGAGGCTGTGATTTGACTAATATGTTGTGCATATTTGTGTAGGCGCTCTATCTCCGGCCTCAGAAACAACCACAATAACAGCCGAGGCCTAATAATGATTCCTAATAGGGAGCAGTAATTGGAAATAGCAACTTCATTAGTGAGTGACAGCAGCAGGTGATAAGACAGGGCAATACAGTGTAGCCAGTGATGCTAGAAACTCATTATCTGCAATGCATGCCCCACTCCTTAATTATTTGAGAGGATCTTCAGAGTCTCTCTCTCTCTTTGACTGTGGATTTTTAAGTAGTTTCTTTTAAAGAGATATTTGGGGTGCCTCCGTTATCTGTGTTTGGGAGGTGGATGGCCTTGGGATGAAAGTGATGAAACGGAAGAGGAGCTGTAATGAGAATCTCCGTGCTTTGGCCTTTGATGCAAAGCAGATGCAGCTATCCATATTTCCTTTTTTTGTGGGTTAGCCTCACTGCAGACTGCTGCAGTTGTTTGATTTTTAATATGCCCGACATTACTCTGCAGCATTTTTCATTAGCAGCTTATTATTGCTACCCAAATACAATATGTCATCGACAACACAGAAGTTTTTAGTTTTAGCACACAGCCAGAAATGTTTCTCATTTTCCCCCTGAAAGCAATGTTCATTAAAATAAGCAGTCTTGCGGGAGCATGGAGCTTAGATGATGCCTATCAATTACTTTATGTGCTGTATTCTGAAATATTCAGCTCTCTCAACAATGGGGGAAAATGATGCTTCCACCTTTCCTCTATAAATCATAGCTTGCCCTTGGTGAAGATCTGGTCTTACTCTGAACCCAGTCTGTTAAAAGGTCAACATGGTCAACAGGAATTATAGACATTTTGCGTCTCTGGAGCTTTGGCTTGACTAAAAAGTAGAAGTAGCAGTCTAGACCTGGAACAAAATAATAGTGTTGGAGAAGCAGCAATAAGCATCCAAGATTGCCAAAGAGGCTGGGTAAGAATGCATATCATAGTAGATAATGTGACCTGCTATAGAGTTGGATAACCTCAAAATAGTTTCCCCCTATTTGGCTGTGATTGGCATTGGAGAAGGAGAAAGAGGAGACAGAGGCAGAAGCAAAGAAAGAGCAAGAGAGCACTTGAACTCTTGAGTGGCATTGGCGATGCTAATGCACTGTTCAGAGACAAAGCAAGATAGAGAGGAAGAAAAAGAAAATTGAAATCGTAAAAGTGCTTGAAGGAAACAGGGGAGTCGGGCAGGCTAATGACACTGAATAGACAAGATCACAGTGATTGAGAGAAGAGATACGATTATCTCTGATTATCTGCACTTGCATTAAGATCAGAGGGAGGAAAGAAACTGAGAACAAGTATGTTCATGCACAGTTGTCAGATCCAACAGTGTGGTGGAAAAAAACCCTTAAATATATGTTTTTGATCAAAAGACAAAAAAACAAACCAACCAGAAATCACAGGCATTGTGTAAGGTCACACACCATGCCTATAGCAAAGCATCTAATATTCCAAGGCCAGTAACACACACAAGGCTACTACTCCTCCATATTGTAGCAAGATGTAATTGGGTATGATTAGCTCCCGCCTCGTGTTGTCCTTTGTACCATCATTATGCCAGTTCTACATGCCTGGAGGGGTTCCCAGCTGTTAGTGGTGTGGGAGGCTAGAGGGGGAGGTTATGACCAATTCCTGAACAACATATCAGCAAGCAGCCACCATTATACAATGTGGCTACATCATTCGGGATTATGGGTACAGATTCGCAAATATCATAAAGCTCCTTAAGCTGAGTTGATTCACTGACGGGACGGCACATCTTTCAGCCTGGAGGTGAATAGTGCAGCGTGACACAAACAGAGCGAGCCCAGGTAGTCTGGTTCTAATCACTGGATGTTTTAGAGGGAGATTTCAGCATCTTGTGGCTATCTGTGATCGTGAGAAGACTAACGATAGCATGTTTACTGCTGAGACCAACCAAGACAGCATTGGCGCGGCAGCCAGAGAACTGTCACATCCATCCTGATTGGAATTCAAATGGATCACCCTCGCAGAGATCAATACTGCATGATAATGATGTTGTGACATTTGGAGAGGAGATTGTGTGTGTATGTGTGTGTGGGGGGGGTTGTTTGCAATGCCCATGGCGCAACCGTGTGGGAAATTGTCAAGTGTATGTAAGCACCTATGTACCTCTGAATATGTTAAAACCGTCTTCTCTGCAGATGCTTTTCGGTCAACTAATTTCTTGCCCATCCAGTAGCTTTGCCTTTTTGCCAAAATTGCCAATTACATCTTATCTTCCCTTCAAAACTTAGGATGACTCATAGTGCGATTTGCTTTCCTGTGGATCACCAGGGAAACCAGATATCTTTTGATGTGCAACATTGTTCTGATCTGGTTCAAGTGGATGAACTAAAAAAAATAGCGAGAATATGTCCACCCAGAGAGAGATGTTTCTACTCTCATCTTGCTGGCATTATGAAAGAACACAGTGGAAATCAAATCAGGGTATGGCATTGGGTTATAGGAAGTAAGTAAATCATCTTCCTACTCATTGCTGGGAAAAGCAGGAATATTACTACAAGATGTCCTTGTATCAGATTTCTGAACATTATACAACACACCTTTTGGGAAATTCAAACGAAATGGCAGCTTATATTATTTGAAAGCCTTTGAGGGCGTTGACTGCAATATAGCATGAGCATATTTCCTCTTTCAATTCTATTCTTTTGGACCAACTTTTTCCCCTAAACTAAATTAGGTTTACTTCCATACTTTCCTGCTGACAATTTTTTTGGCCTTAGACCACCAAAGTCCACTGGCCTTTCCCGTGCTAAATTAGTTTCAGTTGGAGCAGCTAGCTTTATGAGAGACATCAGCGATCTATCAAAGAGGTTGAGGACAGCCCTTCAACACCATTGATCTCTCCACTTTGCAGAATGTGCATATATACCCCCTATACATCACTGGATAACACTTTATCAAGAGAGATGGATGAAACACAGTGGCAAGCTTGGTCTGCATCAGAGATACTAAATATTTCTGAGGGTGCTTGCCCTGCTGATTAATGGCTTCATAAAATCCACAGCTACCCCTCATCTTTAGGCAGCTTTTCAATCACAGAGCCAGCTTGGAGCTTTGGGAAAGAGTGAAATTTGAATCTGATTTGTGCTTGTTTGTGTTGTGCGTTGAAACATTTATATCTGCATCCGCTACAGCCAACGATCAGTGTCAAGAGGGGTATCCGTCTGGTTTACCAAGCTATTTTTGTTCCTGTTTCCTCCTGCTGCGTCTGTCAATATTTTCTGCTCATCCCTATCTCCTAATGTTTCCTCGCTGCATACACTTTCCTGTTTTTCAGCTCATCCGGTCCGTCCGGCTCCTAAGAGTTGGCTGCATTGTAGTGAAACACTATTAATTACCTTGTCATCCCTCGACAGTTGGCAGTGACAGGTTTTAGACCAGCTCTCTGAGGAGGTGGGCGGACACCGGTGCTAAATTAAAAAGCTCGGAAAGCTTGTCATATCCTGTCATTCGTATATTTAATGAAACGAACGAACATGTGTGTGCGTGCATATATGTGTGTTTAGTCTGGTGAACGACAGCGAGATAGACGTGCAGAATCACAAACAGATGGGTGGAAGGAGAGAATCTGACATGTATCGACTAAGTGAGAGACCAAGAAACAGCTGGTGGTTACATGGACAGAGGTCTGGAGACACAAGAGAAATGAGGCCAAATAAAACAGTACAGACATCAACCAGGATGCATCAGAACAGCAGCCGCTCTCGCCCATTGCTGGTGGTATCTGAAGCGTGCACAGACGGTAACTTTGGACTGTGTTCTTTACCTAATTATCTTTTTGTCATTCACCCAAATGCTATTTTTGAGAGCAGCGTTCCACATATGTGTCCTGGGAATACCAATTCTACCTGATTGGCATTCCCGTAGCTTCTCTTGTGAGAAGAACAGATGTCTCCTCCATTAAGAAAGTTACAGTTTCTTGCAATTTGCATTTTATATACATTGTACACTGACTAAGGAGTCAGAAACCTGAGCAGTCAGACAGTTGTAAACATACTGATACTACTGTGATAATCCCTCATAAGTCGAAGAAGATTTGTAGGCTGTGATGGATTTCTTAATAACAAGTGAGTTATAGTTTTTCTGTTTGCCTTTATTCTCCCGTCTAAAGTCTGGCTAACCCGGGGGTTGTTTACAACCTGTCTGATCATCTGACTGCTGTTTCGTGCCCTGCTTGACTTTTTCCAGCAATGTTGTTGCAATTCAAGATTTAAGCATTGCTTTTTTGTGAGAATACTACATTCCCGATGCCTCAGTTGTTGATTTTTGTTCATTTTTTTTAGTGCAGTGTTGCTTACAGCACAGCAAGTTGTGGTATTCTACAAAAGCTGCTTCCTGTTAAGGTTCAGCACATCACATAACAAGCTCTCTCTCTTCTCTGATTTTTGCCCTGAGAGATGGATATTTGTTGGTTAGATACACCACACTTCACCTTCACCTAATGGAAAAGCCATGTATATTTCCCCGGGCCTCCGTGCACACTGCAGCGCCACATAACAGCGATGTCAGGCCACACCAGGCTGCGGTGACATAGCCAATCCTCGGCGGTGTTGTTTTTCCCGGTGCAGACCTGTGTTTGGCCTGGCGAGTGTGAACAAGCTCGTGCAGCCCCGGGGACCTGTCCATGGTGCTGAAACCAAGGATCTCTCCTCCACTGCAGGGACTGCTCCTCCTCTGCTGCTTCACTCGACGATTAGCCAACGCACAAATATGTTTGTAATCCTTACCTCACAGGCAGATGCATTTTGATGATCGTATTCAACAATTTACGTCAAAATGTGCTGTTTAAACAGTTTTTACCGTCTGTTTGTTGACCTTCTCATATTGAGGTGCCTATTTCATTGAATTTTTGTCTTGATTTCAACACTTAATCATATCAGAAAAGTTTTTTTCTTGAAAAATGACTGCCAGTATATAGAAGCAACCTTTTAAATAAAGATTTAAATTTTTGTTGTCCTATAATAAACCTATGATTTGCCAGTATTGTCAAAATCCAATTTCTATTCACCGAAAAGACGATCTACAGCATAGTAGATTTTTGGGTCATTTGACATTTTCAGAATTGATATGGAATGTGCAGAAGATTGTAAGAGCTTTAAAAAGGTCACACCTACCACTGGAAGATTCATAGTAAAAGGTTCATATTAAAACTTCACTGAAATGCTTTTACTCCTTCAGTTATTCTTTAATCCAGCTCAGTGAAGAAAATGTTAGAACTGTAGAAACTGAAGCAAGTTTCCTTCAAAACGTCTTAAGTTTTCAGGTCAAAGGTTGAATATGGCTTTTGTGAATTCAAACTACGATGCCTAAAAGGCTTTACAGTACCTTGTGAAAACCTCAAGGACTTTCAATCAGGACCAAGAAGAGTAGAGCTCAAGTCTTTTAACTTTTCATTCATTTCCATAGTTGCATAGAAGGGGGTTATTTGCACACAAATACTGAGATATTGTCAGGTGATGTGTTGTTGTGACAGCACATGCTGGTCTGGCGCTATTAAATTCAGTCTTAAACGTGGGAGATAAAGCCTATTAGGAAGATCTGTTATTTTCAATCTTGCACTGAAGAGGGTATGACGTTACTGCAGTATTATATCTTGAAATAAATGCTTAGGAGGGTGAAAGAAACTAAAAGAAGGGAGAGAGAAAGAGTGAAAGAGCCCTGGGAAATCTCCTGCCCCATCTCGCAGGCACCTCAGCTTCCCTGTTCCTCTCACTCACCTCACTGACTTTCAATCGCTGGAGCCAATTTGCTGGGAGAGAAACCCCACACTGGCAAGAAATGAAACCACCTCAGCTCCTCGACACACCTACCCCACAGCGCTGTCCTTCTCCTCCTCCTCTCCATCCCCTCCTCTATTTTCTTCCATCCAGTCACCCAGCACATCAAAGGCCTGAGAGAGAGACAGAGACTTGCTTGGTCGCCTCTTCGCCTCCCCACTCTTCATTTTGTACCCAGCCCTTACTCCACCTTCCTTTCACTCCTGGGTTTCATGTGCCAACTGTGCCTCCGAGAGAGGGAAAGAGGGTGAATGTAAGAAATAAAATGGTCATTTTGCTGCAGTGGCAGTCAAGTTTGAGTCATTGTAATGCTTGCTGGCCTGGTTTTGTTTTTGTTTTCTAAACATTTAATCACCATTATTTATCACCCTGGCTGCTTCAAGAAATTCACCAAGCTGTAGATATGTGATGTTCAGGATGCAAGTACAGTACAAGATTCACTTTTGAATAACTTGAAGATCTCGTGACTGAACATAATACCTGCTGTAGTACTTTCAACAACAGTTGAGTGAGAAAATGGTGTTGGAACCACTGCATAGAGGAAAAGAGACAGCAAACAAAGGTAGAGAAGGCAGAAAAGAGAGGAGGGTTGTTTGCCTGAGGCACTGGCTCTCCTCAGCACAGTGGTGGCATTGTCAGGGGTTTGAGACTGTAAATAATTTACCGTCTCACCTCAAAGAACACACACACACACGCTTCTCATAAACACACATTCTCTGACTTTGTCTTTGTCTGTCTGCGCACATGTGCACAGACAAAGGCCATTTTAGTTTCATCTCCTAGAGGAGTGCCAGCCACATTACTATTTTATGTAACGCTTTTGTATATTTTCTTTGCAGACGAGTGGAGAGGTAAGGTTGGCGCCAAAGTTTACTTCAGGGCCAAGAACTAACATATGCAGGGGAGAGGAATCAGCGTTGCTTTCTCCCCTATTTCCTGTCCACATTTCCCTTTATACTCCAGTGACTTGGCAGTTATCAAAGGTCCTGATGTATGTTCAAATAACCTCACCGCAGGCTGATCACCTCAGAGCGATCACTGAACAAAGCTTAGCGATGGCACCAAATTATCTCTGTGTTTGTTATCATCATCCGAGAATTTAATTGCATTTTGAATCCCCTGAGGGAGCAGGGTGCACCCTTATACTGCTGCATTGTAATGGCTTTATAGTTATTCTGCGTCTGGCATGAAAACACCATTACTCCCCAGAAGGCTTCTACTGACATTTAACGTGGAGGTGTTGGGTGAGGGGGTGGTGGGTAAAATGGATAAAGATGTAGGTGTGTGTGTGTGTTGGGGTGGGGTAGGGAGGGCTGGTAATGGGCGCTGTAAAAAAGGGGGCGGGGGGGTGTTCATGAAAAGGCACGTAAAATGTCAGATGTGAGCTGCATAGCGAACTAAGAGGAGAATGTCAAGGGGCGACGGACAGCTGCTCAGCAATTTCCTGGTCATTAGCAAGATACCAGCAACCTGAGGCAGTGCCGGTGACCTCAGTTCGCTCAAGGCGAGTGTGAACCGGCCTGTCAGCGACTGAGCCAGAGGCTAATAAAAAAATGTTGATGCCGTGCAGCATACAGTCATTGGAGTACAAAATGTATCTTCTAGATATAATAGTGGATCTCAAACTTTTTCCAGCACACTCCACTTCAGAAGCTTTAAAAGTTCATGGCCCCACACCTCATGATCTTTGGCGATCATTAACAATGATAAGGGAATAAAAAAGTAATAAAAAAAAAAGGACTTGGATTTTCGATATGAAGGTCAGCACAATAACAGCAGCAAACTTCTTGTTTATTTCCCCCTACATAAATCATTTTTCATCTTTGTTCTGCACTATATTTTTCCCCCGGCCATCCACCTGCAGTCTCTCCAGTAGGTCAGCTAGCTAATGTTAGCAGGCCATGGCCATGGCAGTTAAAGCAAGACAGACAGGCTACCTGTTCTGCTGGCCCTGCTGCGGTTGCTCTGCCTCTGATACAAGGGTTCATGTCACGCCGATGACTCATAGAAATTGTTCATCACAATGTTTTCACTGCAGTATAGAGCAGAGCTGAACTAGAACATTTCTTTGGTATATTACATATAAAAACTCTTGTTTCTTTTTTTACCTGGTTCATTTTTCTAAAAGAATATAACAAGAAAATGTTTATATTGAGTGTATCTACACGCTGTTCTGCAAAATTCATTGTGTTCCACCATAATAAGCCAATCACAAACAGGATGAACATAATCCAAGCAATTACCTGTCCTCCAAAGCACATTTGCTAAAGTAAATAGGTCATTTATATGTAAACATGAATAAACTAATGCTGTAGAAAAACACTGGCATTATTGTTTCTATTTGTTTCATCCAATCTTTGATAAAATGAGCAAGAAAATCAGTTACCAACACAGCACGGATCAACACTTAACGTCATTTGCTCACTCTGAACACTAAGCAACTTTCTGATTTGCATGCTAACAGTGTTTTGCGGATGTTGCCCCTCCCTCTCCCCTCCCGCCTCGTTCTCTCTCAAATGCCAGTAAATGGTAGGTGCTCTGCAGCAATCCCAGCATCCCTTATGGTCTCATGTTCCCTCCTGGCATGACACAGATGGAGAAGGCCGTGCCCCACTGGTGCCACTTTGTTTGGGTGGTGTTTCGCTGTGATTTTGAAGCCTGTGGGTGCTGGCAGATACACACAGGCCTCTGCTGGCATGGAGTCGTATCATCTCTGCAGGATGATAAGTTAACATGAGGGGGTGTTAGGTGGGTGAGGAAAATGGTGATATAATGCAGTATTGCATATACCGTATATGCACAATATATACACTTAAGACTAGACAGGATGTGGGGAATGTTTATGGTTTTATTTTGATTATTTATTTGGTGTCAAACTCGCTCGCATTCATCTTTTTCCTGGCGAAAATCACCAGCTCACTTCGGTGCCTCTATCCAACTTGATAGCAGGTCAAAGCAGCTTATCTGCTCTTTCTTCACATCCTGAAGGATGCACTCCATCCCTTCCTGCCTTGATTCCTTCATCCCTCTCTTTTTTTCCCCTTTCCCACCTTCCCATCTCTTACGCCAGTGTGTTACTAATCAGGGCACACAGAGCCAGACAGTTTGTTTGCAATCCGATAAGAAGGATGGACCAGGGGGAGGGGGGGGAGAGAGAGGAAGGCAGAGAGGAGTGAGAGAGGGAGGGAGAGACATTCTGGAAATATCAGCAAATTGGATTTAGCAGGAGAAAATAGTAGGTATCTGATAGCACACAGAC
This sequence comes from Larimichthys crocea, assembly GCF_000972845.2. Lineage (NCBI taxonomy): Eukaryota > Metazoa > Chordata > Actinopteri > Sciaenidae > Larimichthys > Larimichthys crocea. The sequence goes on along the minus strand of NC_040024.1, from coordinate 1,608,617 downwards.
TTGATTCTATTAACGCAGGCAGAGAAAGTAAAGCAGGTGGTGTGTGTGAGTTTGTGTGTGTGTGTGTGTGTGTGTGTGTGTGTGTGTGCGTGTGCTCGATGGTGGTTTTAATTAAGGAGGTGCATAGTGGAACACTTCTCCCTCCACAGCCTCTGTGACGGAAGATAGGTCTTTGAAAGCTGGCGGTCTCTCTCTGTCTCTCAACATGGCTGCCCCTTCACCCCCCACCCACTTCCAGGCCTCTCAGCTCCCTCCTCTCACACATAACCCCTAACCCCCGAAACTACCTCCTCCGTCGAGCACCCCTCCTCCTCTTGAAAGGAGGCCAATATGCTCCATGAAGCGGTTGCTGCTCGTTGCGTTTGATATGGAAATTTGAAAGATAGCTGCTAATAAACAATGAAGTATAACCTCAGCCACTTGCCAAATTTTCATTTGGAGAACTGCCTCTCCCTTTTTTTTCTTTTTTTTTTCCAATACCCGGCTCCATCTGCACACCGCTTCACCCAATCAGTGAGAAAATGGGGAGCGATCAACAACCGCAAACACACACACACACGCACACCAGCAGTCCTTTTCTGTCTTTTTCCCCTCCCGCCTTCCTCTCAATATCTTCCTTGGCTGACCTAGATAGTGAAAAGCGAGGAGATGGAAAAACATGAGTTCAGCAGATTCAAAATGCTTTTCATCGGTCTTGCAGACTAGCCTTTTGTTATGCAGCTTGATAGGTAATTGCATATTCTTCCACTTCCAGATGGCAGTATATAGCAAAGGTTGCTGTTGTTCCAAACACCCATAGCTTATTTCTTTTTTTAGCCGTTTTACAAAATAAGAGTAACTTTGAATATTTGCCTTCAGAATTCCCAGAATTTGTTCTCACAGAAACTGGGACAGAGTCATACTCTCCCTGTATCCTTAGAAGAGAGGAAATTGCAAAAACTATCATGCTCAAACCTCCCTGTGATTTTACCTAGAAAGACTGTCTCGTCACGGCAAGGCGATGTATTTCCATCACCGCACGCTGTGGCTGCATGATTCAATCTAATAGTCAGACATAGAGAAACTGTCAGAATATACAGTAGGAATATATGTCCTGCTCATGTACTGCACCAACACTGCCAAACTAGGTCATCAGACTATGGAAATTGGAAAAACTGACTCTGTTTGCAACAGAAAACATGCAAGTGGCAAGAGGCACTTGCATCCGTGTTCTTAAATGTTCTTTCAGAGGTTATTATTAGGGGTATGAAAATGCACACATATTTTCGCGCGCACCTTTTCGATCACGTCTTGAGGCTCTTACTCTGCCTCTGAATTCTGCGTGCCTCTCCTGATCTTTGCCTCGGATTTCTCTTTCATCCTGGATGAATGACTTTGTGTAAAGGACGGCATTTATTACATCCTCTAAAGAGAAGCTGTGGCTAAGTATGATAAATGAGTGATGAATTTATCAGTATGTGATGAATTTACAATCTCGCTGTGCTGCATTTGAACTAAAGATTTTTTTTTCTTCTCTCTCTCTCTCTCTCTGTCTCTCTCTCATGTTCTCCTCCCGCACTTCCCTGATGCCTTGAAAACAACCAAATAGGTAAGTGACAAAATTCCACTTTGCACACTAAAATGTCAAATTGAGTTATTTGGTTCATTTTCTTTGCTAGAAAAGGCAGAGGGCTGCACGGCGTCAAGCTTAGGCAGCAGGTACAAAAGAGACACAGAATGAGCTTCAAGGATTCCTCAATAGTGGGGCATTTCCACTGCCTTAATGGGATTCGGCGCCTTTTATATGAAAACGACAATGGTTTACATACTGTATCAGTGAACCCGTAAGGCAACAAAAACTGGTAAAATAGATCTGTCATGAAGAAAGGTTATACTTATAATTACAACTCTCTTTACCGGCAAGTCGCCCCCTCCCCTCCAATAGCAGCATTTTCTAGAAAACTCAGTGCTTTCATCCCGGCAGTGATTCAGACACTGCTTGCTTTTAATTTAGCTCAGTTCGCTCCAAGTCATGTCTGTAAGTTTTCACAGAGCCTGCTCATGTAGCTAAAAAATTGGACATAGCATAAAATTTTAACCACACACTCCTTTTCTACTTATTCCGCTACGTGTCATATTCAGCGGGCGCTGCAATATTAATACATGTGGTGAATATAAAAGGGGCAATTGCCACATTTCTGGAGGCAAATTGCCTCTTGTGTGTGTAAATGAGGGCAGCTTGTGCCCACCACCTCACTGCTGTTGATGGGCCAATTTATATCAAAGCAGTTAGAGGAAATCTGGAGTTTGTTTTAACTTTTTTTCACTCCGTGCTGGTTCCTTTTTTACAAAGTATCATTGGGTTGCAAATTAGAGCTCAGAGCAGGCTGCATTAGCGACAGCACGTGATGCTTCACTTCATGTTGCCTGGCCCTCCCTCCATCGCTCTCCACCTCCATTTCCATTTCCATGTGCATTCTGCCACCACCCTCTTCTTTCTCACCAGCACAAAGGCAAATTGCTCATCTGTCTTTCCGTCTTTATTCCACCCTTCTGTCTATTCATTATTCCTCTCTGTCTCCTTTTGTCCTTTTCATAATAATGAGCACCATCTTTTCTGTCTTACACTCCCGCTGCCTGCTCCACATAGGACGTCTATCAGAGCAGGCATTCCCGTGCACCTCATAAGGCAGGAAGAGAGAGCAAGATGGCGCTTGTGTTGCCGTACAACAGGAGCTTGTGTGTTCCAATTTAATTTGCTCATTTGATCTTGTCAAACGGCTGTATTTGGAATACATGAGCCTGTTTAAATTCATGAGGTCAGATGGAGTGCTTTCTGTAATTGGAATCATTTTCGCACTTTCTTGAGGATGCCCTCTTTACTCATTGGTGACAACAGTGTGATCAGTGTGAGTAAGGGTGAAAAGGCCACCGTACCCACACCACCAAAACAAAAAGTATTAATGCTGCATTGTTTTAGTAGGGTTTAATCTCAATGATTGTCAGAAAGCCAGCCTATTGACTCTTCTGAACAGCTGACCACAGTCTCATGAGGATTGGGATTTGGCATAGAGTAGCTGCTGTTGAAGCCACTTTTAGTTGCATTTCAGCTAAGCTCTACTGCATTTGCTTTTATTTTCTGTCAAATGTAAATCCAAAGAGAAGAGTCTATACCAAACAAAGTAGTGAAGAATACCTGAAAAAAAAGAATGAACCCAGAGTGTTCAAGAGTGAACAAGTGATCAAGCTCAACAGTTTATGCAATCTACAAACATGATGCGATACTCTCACTTTGTCTTGCTAACTGTTTGTCAGTTTATATACCTAAAATGTCAGGCATGTTTATTTTCGCCATTATTCTTTAAGCGTGTTGTGCAGCAAGACCTGAACTATTTGGTATAGACTACTGTATAGACTACAGGTATTTGTCAGGTAGTAATTTGAATTCAGAAGCAAATAAAAAAATCGGGCTGTGAAAGGCCACATTGATTTGCCGAAGTTATTGTAGTCTTCTGGTATAACGAGATGTTACACAGGAGCCATTTTTACTGGAAATAAAGTTGCAGTTCTTCTCATTACGCCCCGTGGGCATTGTACTGAGCTGCACAAACAACTTGTTTTTTTATATGAAGGTCTGTTAACAAGGACGACTTAACAATGACCAGCCTAAACGCCCACTACATCAGTTTAACCTGTTGATGAAAGGTATAACGATAAATGAACCTTGACACAGCATATGGTGAACTGTTAGTAGAGAAGCTAGCACACAGGTAATAATAGAGTAGTGCATTGTTGCATTTGAAATAGGAGACATATGGAATAAAAAAATGTGAAGGTTGAAGCAGAATTGGCAGCAGGAATGAGATGAAACAACATACTTAAACTGCATCTTTCGAGAGCAATCATGGCATGTGTTCTTGATTACTCCTCTGCATGAGAAAGGGGTGGGCGGAAGCCATTATCATAGCCGTGTTAGTGACACCTGCGTATGAGAGGTAAAACGAAAGAAAATTACAGATGTGTGTCATTGATGTGACAGTTTGAACAATTTGTTGACTGCCTGTGACTAACATGTTAAAAGTTTTTGCTGTGTGTGAAAAACAGCACTTAACCCAATTACTAAAGACTAAAAGAAAGAATTCCCCACTTGGATGTGAATGAAAACTGCCATTTTCGGATGTTCGATCCGTTTTCAGAGCCTGCGTTGCGTTTAGCACATTAACCATAAGAAATACATTTATATTGGGAACCATGTGAAATGTAAGGATACAGAGGTGTGGGTGATGTAACACATCTGACTTTAATGTAAGATGTCAATCAAACTAACTACAATCTGTTCCTCACCATAACAATGTAAAACAGCTTATTTGCCATAAGATACTTAAACATAAAATGTTTTCATCAAGTGTAGTCTGGGTTGTTTTTTTTTAGAATTTTCCAGTATGAACACAGTATTAATACTTTGATGATCTTGTTGATTTTGTAACTTTTAAAAACTAGTTTGTCACTGACCTTAAAAAAAATAATAAAAATGAAATTAGATTAAAAGAACTGAGAGAAAAGAAAAAACTCCAAAAGAAAAAGTCAAAAGAACGAGCATATTTGTTAAAACCCACTGGGAGCTTTTTGCTCATGGAATTTTTTCATCTTTTGATTTTACTACAGTCGTTGCCAGTACTATCAGTCAGCACAGTGAGAAGTATAATTCACTGGTGAGTCTGAATGTCATTATCCAGGCGATGTTTGACTGATGTCTCAGTCTCTAAAAAATTTTGAAGTATGAAAAGACATTACAGTACTTGCACCTTGGGCGTGCCTCAAAATCTGTTTTTTTTTTCTCTATTTTTCAACAAGTCTGAATTGTAACATTGTTTTTAATCTCTGAGAAAGAACCAGCAACTTTGCTTTCATTGGCTTGTGCCATGTTTGAATTTAAATTCAGCTCCATGCAGCTTTCTGAATGACCACGCACATTACCGACACTCCAGAGGTGGCAGTGAGATCTAAGTGTTCTCTGCTTTGATCACGTGCTGTTGGATTCGTCAGCGTGACTGACAGTCGAAAGGATCCTTCAGGAGACTACCTGCTTTGTTCAGCCGTGAAAAATGCTCGTTCAGTCAATATATGATAAACACAAAAATACATACACGCGAATCACAAATCCTCTGCTCTCATCTTTCATCATTTGTCTCCCCGTGGAGGAAATGTCCTTTGCGACTTGACAGTGCACGCAGCGGACACATTCTCAAATCCTATTGGCTCCACTGCACTGTGCACTGTGCAGAGTTTCTCTCAGTCAAGGAACTTTCTTTTGATAAATATAAATTAACCTGCAAATTACCTTGGCAATATTATAATTTTGATGGTGTCAAATACAATTATAAAAATATCCAGAGCCAATTTGACCATGAATTCAAGCCCACACACATTTTTTTCTTTCTGATATACAAAAAAAAAAAATGTGTGGGCTGCTCACATCAGATTATACCAAGGTCATGCAGTAGGCTCTGTATCTTTTTAAGTGATGTTAAACATGGAGAAATAACAGTTAAGAGGAAGGGGTCCATCATCTTCTTGATCAGCAATGTTTGAGCGATGTATTCACTCCTTAGAGACTGAGTTTGTTTTTTGCATTTGCATTTCTGTTGAATATGAATCAGGATTAGGATATATATACTGTATACGGCATGTCATTGACTCAAGGCAGCAAAGTGAATGCAAAAAAAAAAAAGAGGGAGGTTGAGGAAGGCGGATGAGTGAACATCGTGCAGAGATGACGTGTGAACAGAGGTTTGATGCTGCAGGGAGTGGAGCTGCTGGTTTCAGTGGTGCTTTAAATGACCCTGCTATCTCTCTTGCATTAAACACACTGCCCTGCAATCTGCACTAAGCCTTGAGCCTCACTCTGTGCAATCCGCTTACCCTTGAATAGCTCTAAATTAGCAGTTGGCTTTTTCACTTTATGCTTCTGAAGGGCCAGAGGCGAGCTGAGAAGTTGTTTTTTTTTTTTTTTTATCCAGAGGTGAAGACTTAATACAGCCTGCAGAAAAATGTGTTTTTAATTAACTTACCTTAAGGGTGGTCCCCATCCCGAAACCTTTGATTAATTAGATAGGACGGTTTCAGATGACAGAGCCTGTGGGCGACCCCGGGTGCTTCAGTCTTTCTTTAAGGACTTCATTACCCCGAATTCCCTTAATGTGACATCAATAAATTGTACGCTCTTCATACCTAAATTTTCCTCTTAATGTCTGAGGGGGAAGGAGGTGATAAAGAGCTTCAATTTATTTCGTCTGAGAAGACACGGTGCTAATGTTTCATAATCTTGCCTAGTCTTAACATTTCTTTTTCACCTTTTCCTTTTTCATGGTTTGTTGTCCTCACCTTAGACCCAAGTGCATGTCCACATTCCCTCTCTTCCTCCCTTTTATTGTAAATCTCTTTTTTCCATCATGTGACAACACATTTACTGAGAGACTCATGCCGACAAACTAAGATCTCTAGGCTGACATCTCTCAAAGCGATGCTACATTAAGCCTCCCATCTGGTGGGATTAAAATTACAGGTATTTAATTTGGTGGCGCATCATTAGTGCTTTGTTAGGCCGTCTGACACAGTCAAGCCTCCTCTTCCAATGACAATGACCTGCATTAGCAGAGATTAGATGAGAGAGCTGATCGAGAAGATGACACGGGAGAGAGATAATTGGGTTGTACGGGTGTGAAATCTCAAGGAAGCGATAAAACAAGGGGAGAGAAGCATAATGTTGAATAGACAACATGAGACAGGAGGGAGAAGAAAAGACAACAGAAGCGGCATGAGACAAATCTTTAAGTACAAGTCATTTTATCAGCTTTAATCCCAGTGTCCTCTCTAGAGACGCCATGGATTTTCCTTAATTACCCACTAAAATTCTGAGAAACTTCTGCATGCACAATAAGGGATTAATAAAAATGCTAAACTGCTCCTAAACAGCACAAAATGAGTCCTTTATCCAAAGACACACCATTACATCTTTGTCCCATTGGTGCACTTCAAAGTACAAAACTATTGCAGTTCTAGTCCTTTAATAACGCGGTCCACTTTATTATTCAACTTCAGACTGTTTTACACAGTTGCACCTCTTAGTTTCAATCCAACCCCAGAATCAAGACAACGGGGGATGTAAGCGCTACTGAAGCATCCTTCCATTCATTCCACACCAACTGTTGTGCCTTCAAAGCTGACTGGTAATTGTAATTCAATGGGCACGCTCAATAAAGAGTGTGCATAAAAACAATACTGCTTTTACATATTGAATAGCCAACCACACCTTCACATGCCCATGAAAACTTGATGGTGTTCGTGAATCATCATAGATGTAGTTAATGGTCCTTTGTGGAGTTTTTTTTTGGGTTCTTTTTAATTAACAATCAAATATGATGTTTACATTCAGTGTTACTCACCAAAGTGAGTGTATTGAATGTATTTCCTTCCTCATGAAACGTTTGTAAAGTAATGTTAATCCAGCATTCTTAACATCCATGTTTACTTGCTAGCAGTCATTCTTTTCCCTGTTTTTTACTGGCACATTGCAGCGTATCTTGGCATGGAACCACCACCTGTAGATCAGTGTAATGGTGTGAAACCATTGGCAGGAATGTATGTTGTGTTTATGTCTGTAAATTTTATATATATATATATATATATATATATCTACACCACACCACCACACCACACACATAACTTTCCGCTAAGCTAATGACCTGCAGGCTCTGGCTTCATGATAAAGAACAGACATTAAAGCAGTATAGATCACTCACTCACGTGCAGGTTATGCTTCACATGCATGTCTCTGAGTTGGTGTTGAAAAATACATCTGTAGAAAGAGAAGTGTATCCGGTCCACAAGATGGACAAGTGATAAATGTCACACTTGCAAGAAACACTTAAAGCATGCTGGCAGTGAGGATTTTTTCTGAAGTCAGTTGCACCCTTCAAGTTGTGTACCTTCATGACTCAAGCTGTAAACAAAATGGAGTGGTAGATTGAGGAGGGATTGACCAGGGTCAACCAGCTGATCAGAGCCAGCAGTCACTACGGATAATGGATTGTTGACTGTCCACTGTCTGCAGAGGAGATTTACAGCCAGGTCCCATCACAGGAAACGTCTGCATCTGCTGCGTAGCGTGCGGCATCCGGCCTGGCACGAACAAACACAGACGTAGACGAAATGCTTTAACAACGAAATCAGACAGTTGAGCCGGTGCAGAAGTGATTTAACAGCACCGGAGAAAGCTACCCCACATCTATAATCTTCCATCTCCCGTTGAGCGTTGCATTGTTCTGTTTCAGTGTATATGCTGTTTTGTCAGATGTTGAGTGTTTGTAGGCCATACTTATAGTGACAGATGTTGAAATGGAGAACTGTCTGGTCGGCGTGCAGTGGCTGCAATTTCTCAGAAGTGATGCTCTTGTGTTCCCTCCATGCTGGTCAGTGCACTATGCATGTGTGCGAGACAGCATCTGTGATAATTCAGGGCTACAGAAAATTATATTTTAGCCTTTGCTGCCCCATCCATGTAGGTCATCTATGTATGAACAACATGTGCCAAATTAGAAATTAAACACACTTGCAAAAATAAAGGGAGCCATTTGGCGCCATTGATTTGCTCCCGTAGCAGCCAACATCTTGGCTCTTGTCAGAGCAAGCTTTTTAATCAGACGCATGCAGGAGTCTGTCTTTGTCGAATGAAAAGAGAATGAAGGGGCTGACTGAGGAGGGTGGTGGGAGGGGTAGAAAAAGGAAAGGAAAAAAGCGGCAAACAATTGGCATGAAATGAACTGTCGTCAAAGCTAGTGCTTCGCCGAGCATAAAACAGTCAGGAGGGGATGATTTATTGTCGCAGGAAGAACAAGGGCTCTGCTCTGTATGCATATTGTATGTGTTCTGATGGAGTTGTGGCCCCTATCGAGGAGGATTTCTAAAACATGAAATCATAATACTCAGAGTGGTGGAAAAAAGGAGGTTGAAGCTTACAAATTGAAACTTCTGACTGGCTCTCTTCCATTTCTTCTTTGTTGCCATTAATTTTCTTACTGTGTTTCCCCGGCTGCCAATCTTTCCTCCCGTCTACCACGATGTTTCACGGCGTCTTTCTCATTCTCATTCCTCCTATCTGTCCCCCCATCACCCCTTGCACCCTTCTTTCCTTCGCCTCTTAGCTCCTTGGAGCTAAATCAAGACAGCTCCCTCTTTTTCTCTCAGATACAGGCGGCTGGGGCGGGGGAAGTGAAGCAGCAGCGAGGGGGTCTTTGTAGTCAAATTGACTTGTGCCGTGTTCACCAAACAGATGAGCTGGGCAGGTCTCTGCCCGGGCTCAACAGTATGCATGACACACTCATTTGTCATGCATTGGCCTGTACATCTACTCCTGCCAAAACACTGTCCTGGCTCTCATCCCAACTAGCTCCTTATTCACTCAGCACTTACGCTTGGGGGAAAAACACAGGCACAAAATGGCTGCCACTGTCACTGCACTGTTATTTGAGTGAGTGAAGAAGGAGCCGGCTGTGTTTTAATGTTCTATGACGAATGAGATGATGCGAGTTCGGAGTGCTTTATACATGCACACTGCGAGGATAATGTTAGCGTCTGGATGTTTTATTCTCCAGGATCATGAACGAGTGGCTGTTTGTGACTCAAAGAGGGTCTAAACCGATCATGTCTTCTGACTTTTAGGCTCAAGCTTTTGACGTCTTCTTCCTCCATAGCCATACTGCTCGTGTCCTTTCAGTGAAACCTCTGAAAAGTAAGGCTCCAGGACCAAAGTTTCCTCTAAGGTGATAGTTTAGTGACCTACATTAGGTGATTTATTACTTCACCATGATTCATTACTTTGACCTTAATAATATTTAGTCAGACATTAGTCATTGCGTCACCTTGTCCCCAGAAATTGAGTGCTATAAATTGGTTTGGAGGTTTTTAGCCAGCTTATACACAGACTCTCCCCTAGATTAGAGGCTTAGTTGCATCAGCCACCATTTTCTCACAGACAAGCGTCCCCATTTTGTAAAGGTCAGTGGTGTTTTTTTTTTTTTTTCGTGCGCTCTCCTCGATGTAGGGTAGTCCCTTTTTCATTGTTCCTCCTCCATTTTCTCTTTTTGTTTTCCTCTCTGCCTCTCTGATTACACTGCAGCATGGACACAGCAAACACTGCGTGCTGGTTATTAAGACCAATTTCCATCACTCCTTCTCCCCTCCTGTCACCAGCGCGCCTCCGCTAGGGAGAGAATGGATTTTAATGGCCGGCGGTTGATTAGTGCAACACTAACGACGAGTCAAGTAGTGTGCACGGCTGTGGAGAGTGAGGTTGATTTAGAGAGGCAGGGGGCGCGCAGAGAGAGAGAGGGGAGATGAAACACAGAGCGAGGGAATGATTTTGTTATTGACTGACTGATCAATTGTGGAAAGGTTATTTTTATTGTATCTATCCAGCCATTCATTTACTAACTTACATATATAACATTCATAACAGCTATTAATATTCACACATACGCACACAGTGCTCGTGAATTGAAACTTGTGACTCATGTTTTGTTTGACATTTGTGTTTTTTCCTCTCTGTCATTAACGTGTTCTCATTCAGTCACCATCTCGCTCTGCATGTCACTCTCTGATTCACATGCTGTTTGTTCCCTGATTGTTGTTGAGCAGTGACCAGCCCACTTCTTCTTTCATCATTTCAGCTTCTATGTCAGCTTGTCGTGCAGTTCATGTTCATGATAAAAACATGTATTCTTCTCACCGTCCGCTGATATATTTGAATACTAGAGGATATCATCTGCAGTGGCTAGTGGGAATATTTTTGGACTGGTGTAGCTAAAAAAAAAAAAGAAAGAAAGAAATAATGATGTTTATGATGAAAACAGGTGTGAAGCTTACCTTTACTATGTTTATATGTGACAACGCACAAGTTAATAACTCGCATTGCCAGCTATGGCAGGCTTGCAGCTCACAACCTGAGTCACTTTTAACACCAACACCACCTGCTGTGATTGGGAGTGCATGGAGACCAGCTAACAAGCGGGGACTCAGAAATAACTTGCCAAAAGTAGATTGGATAAAAGATGAGAAACGTCCGTTTGTAGAGCTAGTGCAAACCTCCTGAAAGGAAACATAAAAGAATTTCCACTTTGCTATAATTAGTAAGTCGTGTTAAAACTCTCAAGTTTAAAAAATTCAGAAGGGCTTGTTTTGAGCATGACCAGTAGTGTTGATGAAGGGGTTCTTGTTCAGCTCCTCAGAGGAATGTTTGACTAATAATGAAACTCCTTTGGGTGTTTGAAAAGGCGTTTTCTCTTCTATTCTGACTTTAATTAAATTAGCTTCCCATGTCAGCAGTTATAGCACCTACTTTAGAGAACGCTGCATGACAGAAAAAAAAACTTGTGGAGAGCAGAGAGACTTCTGGGTGTTGCAATAAACTCATGGAAATGAGAGTGTGAGCTGTGTTGCATTCATTAAAGATCTCTCTCCCTCCCTGCCAAATCCAAAGTAGGTCATCGCAAAACTGTGGGCCACTGTAAATCACTCCTTGTGTGCTATGATTAATCTGTATACTTTCTCATTTCTACGTGCACACCTGTATAATAGCACAGGGATCGTGTTTACATCTCAAACATGTTAGCACGCTGACGTGTCAAGGGTAAGGACCTGAAACTGCATTAAGGGATTTATTGCAAGCGGCTGCAGGCTAGAACTCGAACAGGCTGAATATTGCAAAATATTTTTTATCATGTTGGGGGTGGTGTTATTAACCATGGCAATAATGGCTAATAAGACTAAAACCTAGTTTGTTTTAGCCCGTTGGATAGTCCTGAGCTGCTCCCCTTCTGTTGTGCCTTAAAAAAATGAAGCAGCATCCCACAGTGCTGTGCTCTAACTCCCCCTGCGGTCGCTTTGTGTATGAACAGTGGCTTTAGACAGGGTGTTAGCATCGTTCAATGCCTTCAAGCCAGTGTTAAAGAGACAGGTACAACCTACCCAGCCTGGCATGTGTAACATACCCGGGGGAGTATAACTTCCTCCAGATGCCGCAGGGATGGGTGACAGCGCAGGCAAAAGGATGCTTTCGATCCCCCAATTTGCCTGCCAGCCGCTGCGTCAGTTTACCAGTGTTCTGACTGGGCTGCACAGCAGTTGTCCCAAGCTAACAAGCTCCACGAAAAGAAAGAAGAAGAGAGGGAATCAGTAAGGCAGCGAGCGACTGAAGAGAGGATGGGAAGCACATTATGGGAGTATTTCAAAGTCAAGCATCAACGTGTGGTGGCTGCGGAGTGAGTGGTTTGCAGTGTCACTATTACCATGGCAGTAGCTGTTCACTGAAGGGCGAATGAAGCAGAGGGCGAGCAGCACACACAACCCAGCGCTCCCTGTAGTCCCTGATTACAGCTCTCCTCTCATCTCTCTCATTAATGTCTACTCTCTCTCTCTCTCCCCCTCTCTCTCTCTCTCTTTCTGCTGCTCTGCACAGCAGAGCTGCCTTCTTCTTTTGTATTTGCTTGTGTGAGCAGTTACATTATTCACCAAAGCCATCCCACTCAGTCACACACACTCACACAGTTTGCGGATGATCATGCAGCTCACATAATTAAACACTGTTTTATTTAACATTGTAAGCCACCTGATACTGCTCACACAAATTCAGACTTAATAATAAACTGTTTAATGCCGAGGGTTTTATAATACATCTCACATCTTTATGTACAACTGAAATCAAATTCACTCTAGTCTTATTTTTCAGGAAAAGCAAAGTAATAAATATGCTTTTTCAGTGCAGCCTTCTTGTAGCAAATAAGGTAGAATAGGTAGATTACTCTATTTGTACCAAGAAAATAGCTCTGAACTCTTCCAATAAGCCTATTTTCAGTGTAACATCAACTGAAATTGTTTCTACTCAGATGTTTTCCACTTATTTGAAGGAAAGATACATTTCAGAACACAGATTACCATAAAAGTGTCATTTGAATCAAAAGGGAAAAAACAACTCTTCAGATAGCTCTTCATTTATTCTCTGCCTCATCTTCCTCTCAGAGCACAGGAGCCACAGTCAGATTGTAACCAAGAAACCACTTCACCCCAGTTATGGCATCTCTCACCGTCTGCCTGTTGGAAGATTAGTTTTAAGATTCATTGATCAGTTTTTCAAGCGCTATTAGGTCTTGCCCTCAAGTTACATGGTGCACTTCTGAACCCACTCTGAGCCAGTGTGCAGCCTCAGCTCTTTAAGACTAGAAATGCCTGGCGTTTGACTCTAGATTACTTGTCCAAGGGCTGCATTGTTTGCTTGTGTTGTCAACATGTTAGCTCGTGTAGATGCTGCTGTCGCCAGACTTTCCACTTTCACAATAAAAAACAAAACAAAGGCTACACTTGACATGACTTCACCGGGGTTATAAAAGGTCTGCTTCCCCCATCCACCTCCATCTTGTGTCTCCTTTTCGATCTCATGCTTCATCTCCTCTATCCCTTCCTCCTAATCCCTCCATCCTCCCTCTCTTTACTCTAAACCTCTCCCTGTCCACCACTTTGTGCTGCCGTTGCTGAAGGCAAGGGACGCGGTGGATGTTTGAAATCTCACAGAGGGTACCTCATTAGAAGCAGCAAGGCCTCCTCCACATACCTCGGACGAGCCCGCTGGCAGAGCGCGGCCTGTGTCGGCTTCTGCAGAGAGACCGGGAGAAAAATGAGGGCAGAGATTGAGGGAGGCGAGGAGAGAGGAAACGGAGAGAGAATGCAGTTGAAGGGCAGGGGATAGAAGTAATGGGCAGTGGCAAAGGTGTGGGTTAACAATCTTTCATCACTTCTTTCTCTTCTCATCATCTCTGCTTCATTCTCACTCTGTTTTGTCCATCTCTCTCACTCTCTCTCTCCTTCCTGCTCTCCTGCCTTTGCCTGCTGGTAGCAACAGCTGTGGGAGGAAATGGAGAGCAAAATGTCATCTCATTGCTCCATCTGCACCCTTACTAGAATGCCTGTGTCATGGCTGACACTGGCTGATCCTTTCTCTCCTTACTCATCTTCTCTTCTGCCCATAAATCTCACCTCTGCCTATGACCGCTGAGACTCTGCTCTCTCAACCGATACACATGTTTCTCCACCCATGTTCTATGTCGTTCCCTGATTCTGGGATGTAGTAATATATGCATGATAGGTTACGGTTGTCCTTGGTGGTGGGCTTTATGCCGCAGCTTTAGAACAGTGGTGCACACCTACACGGTTACTGTTTCAGGCAAACACAAAGCCCAGCTTATAAACTGAGCTAAATATATCTCATAATGTATGCTTTCATAATATTTAGTCCTTGCAGCTGAGAAGCTCTGCTTAGTAACATGTACTGTAAATGAATTATTAATAAGTCAAAAAGAATAATATTTTGTCCTACTAAAGGATTTACTTGCCCAAATTTCCTTTGCTTCATAATTTTTCAAAGATTGCGTTTAAACTGTATCTCTTATTTGGATAATCCACATCCACTTCTCTCTGATAAAGCAGTCCCCATGAAAGCTCTCTAACGAGGTCACTTCATCATCACCTCTTTTTTTTTTTTCTTTTTGCAGGCGCACGCAATTCTGGTGCCAACCATTTTGTGTTGTTGCAACCGTTCTGATGACTGTAAACGTTACAGCTTTATAAAAGAAAGAAAAGTGGCGCCCAGAGTGTCTCACCTGTGTTGACCCTCAATAAATCGTGTTTAAACAAACGAGGGTGCGGTTCCACTGAAGGAGAGATAGGGGGCATCCGCTTAGTCACATGCTCTGAAGTCTTGGAGTGATGCAGGAGGAGAAAAAGCAGGCGAGAGAGCACAGGATGGCGAGGCCTATGCCTGCATCCTCACAGCCTCGTACAAGAAGCTAATACTTCTTGACATCCGTGAAACCCTTTTTTTAATCTGCAGAGTGAAAGTGATGCAGAGGGAAAGGAAACGGGGAAGGGAACTGCAGGAGTTTTGTGTGTACAAAATCAGTTCCACTTTTAAAATCATCTTCTTAGGGGTTTTTTTTTTTTTTTTTCCGTTGGCACGTCCTTCAGTCCTGCCATGAGGGGCACTCAGCCATGATGTCTTTGCAAAATTTAAGCAGACATCATTTATTGCGAGGTTGGAGCTCACATCACATATCATAAACCCTGTTAAAGTCAATGCTGTGTGCAGAGATGTGTTATTTTGATGAGCCGTAAGACGTACAGCATTAATTTGGAACTAAACTATAGATTCACTGCTTTTTTACACTCATTCTCTCTGTATCCATTTAGCTAGACAACTGTCATGTA
The DNA here is from genome assembly GCF_000972845.2 of Larimichthys crocea. Lineage (NCBI taxonomy): Eukaryota > Metazoa > Chordata > Actinopteri > Sciaenidae > Larimichthys > Larimichthys crocea. The sequence goes on along the minus strand of NC_040024.1, from coordinate 1,593,326 downwards.
TTTTAGGTGTTTGCACCTGTGCACTGTCAGCCAAAACATGTTAAAACGTCTTAGCCGATAGAGACGGTACGGAAACGCAGAGAAAAAGAAGACCTATCAAAAGGTAGCAGGGTACAGAAGCTCCCCTACATGATTTAACAAATATGCAGTGAAAGCTTATATGTCATACATCCTGAAGCCTCTGGAAGATTGCTGTGATCACTGTAATCACCGGTTCCTGTCCGTGCTTTGGCGGCGAATCTCTGCTAATTACAGAGAAAATGTTTGCTGTTTGTTTACCAGCAAGAACTGGCTGAAACAATATATTTCCTTGCCATTGTGAGGCCCCACAGACTAGCTCTTGTCTGAGACGTGTTGACTCAAATCCAGGGTGAACTGTACTCGTTATTTGTCTAATTCTCCTCATTAGCCAGAGCGTACACATTAAGTATGAGCTTGGGAAATGAGTTTAGGTTGTTTGAGGTACTGGAGCTATTGTTGTGGCGGGGATGCCATTGGAGTGTGTGGACACTGGGATGGCTGCCTGGTTGCATCAAATCACATTTATGTTTCTGTTTGGGGGCAACTGAGCCATTATCTGCTTGCTGCTGCTAATAAGACAAGATAAAAAAAGATTTGTGCTTTATTTGCCTCCAAGCATCTCTTTCAGTCGTCTTGGCTCTAATTCATTTCTATAACCTGTCTGATTTCACTTAAAGGGAGCGTGTGAACAGTCCATTGTACTTACAGGGACTTCAATGGCCATGCAATAAGAACAAATGTCTTTGCACTGGAGATGCACACTTCTTTTTCAGCACTGAATTAAATCTTCCTCCTTTTACACCGTTGTGACATTTAGGAATTATAAATGGCTTCGTAAAAGCCACAGCCCATCTCACCGGTGCATTGTCCAAGCGTTCTCAACAGGCTCCGAAATAGCTCGGGGGCCAAACACTTGCCTGTGTTTTTCCTCACTGTTTCCTTCCCGTCAACGCAATGTCTTTGCATTCATCTGCAACGCTTAGGTTCAAGCATCCCTCCAGGCTGTGAAACAGAGGAAATTACACGTGAACGTTTCAGTTTGAAGGTCAGACTGCCGCGAGCATACTCGGAAAAGTCAACAAAATCTGTGAGAGGGAAACATTAAACATGAACACGTATGTAAATATAATTGTGGTTTAATACAGTAAGTAAGAGTAATGAGCAAGGACGTTAAAAACTAAAAATTAAAAACCAGCGACAGACGTGGAGGCTTTTTTTTTTTTTTTTGAATTTATTCATCTGCCAACCTATTGTTTATGACTCAATTTGGTCAAAAGATCAACAAGTGAAGAATTGTCAGGAAGCAGTCACTGGCTCCACAGGACACAGTACGGCAAGCCGCATTGTTGAATTCAGTAAACTCTAAATGTCTCACATGGTGGCTAGACAGTGTCTCCCTTTCATTTCCACTTTTCCCTCTCCTTAGCTGATAAGTCCTCCAAAATTAAACATCAAAATATATTGTTTGCTGTCGAGACGACATAAGAATCTCCTGGTTTAACACTTTTATCAGCAAGACAACATCATTTGTCAGTGCCTTCCAGAACCTCTACAAATGACTGTTGGAATAAAACTGCTTTCTGATCTGACACATCTATGGTGCAGTTAGATTAAGGTGCAAAGAATATTCATTATCCTTCTTATAGCTTAAAGATCTACTAAACTACAAGAAGATGAAGTGTCGTGTCCTTTATGGCTTATTTCTTCCTTTTTCTGGCTCGTTTCCTTGTTTTTCGTTATACAAATTGAGGGTTGAGGGATAGAGGCTGTATGTTCTATAGATGATAAAGCCTTCTGAAACAAACTTGATTTTGGGTTACGGATGAATAATCATGGCTTGTCCCACAGACTTAACATGCATAAGCAGAAAGTAAAGGCATGTGCAGTGTGCATCAGACTAGGTTTATGAGTAAATTCATATCACAGAAAATGTATAGACAGCTCCCATAGTACACCCTACAGTGTGTTCATATACATTACAAGTTAAAGTGCTTTGGGAGAAGTGTCAGAGACTTCAGAAAAACACTATTAGACCTAGCAGATTGCTCATGAGGCCAGTTGGCTGCTTACATGACGCACAAGCAATGAAGAACATGAGGCCTCCACCAGTAACCCCATTGTTTGTTTTCCGTCCTCTTACGGTCTGCGTTTGTTTATCTGTTTGTATTCACAAGCGTCTGTGAATTTTTATTTTCCCCTGTTTAAGGCCCTGATTCTGCTGCTTGTGCATCAGCCACCGAGCAGTCTCTCAGCACCCGCCAACAAATGGATTGTTATGTAACGGCTACAGCTTGCTATGTTTGACTGCCAACCTGCCGAAAAGGAGAGGGGATGGAGGGATAAAGGGGGGGTTAAAGATTAAGGAAAGAGAATGAGAGAAAGGGAGGCAGGCTGTTAGAGAAAAAGAGAAGGAGTAAGTGACGCGCCTCTGGCTAAATGTTGTGGTTCCAGACACGGCACAGCAAATCTTCTTTTCTGTTTCCCTTTCTCTCCCGTGTTTGGGTTTTGTCTCGTCACATTATTGGTTCGGCTTGATTTCTTTTCCACTGAAGGGCTCCGAGTAAAGTACAGACAGTCATTTATTTAGTATCTCCCGTTCCTCGCCTTGCTCGTCCGCCTTTCCACTCACACCCCCATGTGAAATATCAGGTCTGTGACAGCTGTACTCAGACAGTCGCCCCTGTCCAGGAGTCCCCTCGGGCCTGGTGAGACGAGGGAGGAAAGATGAAGAGAATGCAGTCGACACTTCAACACTGATTCGACATCAGAGAACAGAGGTGCCAATGACATTTCAGATGTTTCCTTAGAGAGCTGGCTTATGGATAGTTTTTGCAGTCTCACTGTATCTACTTGGTCTATCCCATTCTTAGTATTTAGCATGTGGGTATTCGGTTCAATAACCACCACAGCGATGTGCGGCAGATTTTAACCTTCTTTCTCTTGAGATGAGAGAGTCTGGACCACCTTTGGTCTTCAAAGACACAGCCTTATATTTGTTCCGTCTTTCCTCTCAGGCTGGTCTTTATGGATGCAAGCTCATAATAGCTGAGTGAATAGATAATAAACCTTCTCCAATATGTGGCCCGAAATGGATACGCAGTCTTGCAGCTTTCATGTGTAAACAACAGTCGAAGCTTCACAAGATCCTGAAATCCTGTGTGAACTGACCTCTGCCAGCTCATCATACGTGTGTGTGTGTGTGTCAGAACACATCCAACACACATACACGCAATATTTAATGCATGCACCTCACACATCCACTACAGACTATGTCGTTCTTTCATCTCCCCACTTCATACGCCTCTGCCTTTGATGTGGGATACCCTGGAGTCTGAGGAATACAGTCCTGGGGAATGAAACGGAGTGGATCTACGCTCTTGCTCTTCGGAAGAAGCTTCCCATTGATCCCCCCTTGTGTCTGTTGGTCTCTCTCAGCTTCTCTCTGTTGCCATCAATCACTCACTCCCTCACCTCCCCCCACACTCCAGCATCTCTCCGTCCATCTTTTCTCCTCATCTGAGATGAAGGTCATTATTCCCTTAGCTCTACACAGTCTTCTTTGTTCTTTCAACCTCTCCTACACCTCCAGTACCACATAACAAGTTATCTGAGCCATACAGTGCACTCAGCTCATTTCATTAAAGAACCATTTAGAATGTTGCTTCAACCTCCGGTCAAGTGGGCTGCAGAGGTCCATGTTTGCTCTGACAAACGGAAGGTGTTGGCTTCCTCACTCTATTTCTGACAGTTTCTGAGAGGCCCTTATCTCCATGTAATACGCTAGAGAGGTGAAGTCAGTGGAGACTCATTTTGTCCAGTGGGTACTGCTGCCCTAGAATGCAAGCTCTGATAGTTCAAAAGAGTTGGACCGTGGCTCACAAAGTCTAATCAAGTGATCTTTTGGATTCTAGATTCTTTGGTTTCCTTCTCTGAGAAAGGACATGAGGGGACAAGGACTTTATTTTTAGCGTGGAAAGGATTCGCTAATCATTTAAGGGTTTTTACAGATAAGATACATTCACTGGTTCCAGCTAATCCAGTGTCAGGATTTGCTGCTTTTCTTTGTTCCGTATTATTGTAAATGCCATCTTGTTCTGCGAACAAAGCAAGAGGTTTTAAGAAGTCGCTTTGGGAAATTGTGTCGTGCATTTTTCACTATTTTCTGACATGTCATTGTCTAAACAATCAATCAGTGATTCATCAGATTAATGAATGACAAAATAATTGTTAGTTTCTCTTGCTAGTATTATTCATAACTATTTTATCCATATACTGTATAGTCATAACTGACATTCTCTAATAGCTTTGTACGCATTGGTGTATATGGTGTTAGATTTCTGTTTTTGTGCTCCTTGTTCCTTGACATGAAATCCTTTCAAAACCTTTTTGTGTCCATTTGGTTTCCGTCCATTAAATGTGTTGTGAGCACAGTTCATGCAAAAACCTTTCCTGCTTGTGTAATTTTACAATTTGAGCCACCATTTCATAAGGTCACCACTTTGGAGATGGAATGGCTAACACCAGCTTCAGCCCGTGTTTGTTTATGTACTGTAAAGGCCCCTCCAGCATAATTAGGATGATGTTAACACTAATGGGCCCATGGATATTAAACATTATCAAGAAGTGCACACACTTGCTTGCACATTTGTACCCCCTCGACATAAACACACACACACACACACACACACGTATTCCCATAGATCTAGCAGCAACAAAACAGTCTGACCTTTTCAGAACATCACAGCTTAATGACTCTGTGAGGAAAATAAGGTTGTTATTCGGGCAGGTCTGTTATTATTTCTTCACGCAGTACATGTCAGCATTTGATGTTGCCAATGTGCAACATATTCACATCTCGTCGGACCTCTTTTTCTCCAAGCACACGGACCACTGTCCACTGCTATATTTCAACACCAACCAAAGTCTTGCTCACATGTTGTGTCATCTGTTTTCACCATATTTCGCAGGCTTAGCATTTGGTGGTGGTAGGTTGAAGATGGGGTCAACGTGATGTATACCCTCCAAACATGGTAAATAATTGAACAGCAAAGTCCCAGAGCAGAGCCTCAAGCTGAAATATTCACATCTGCTGCTGCTGTTTGATTGGCATGTTATTAGAAGGGTTAATGTGGAAAGATACCGCTATTATTGCTGCTCTGGGTGTTTGTGTGTTCATGCATGCATTTCTGAGTGGGTTGGTGTGTGACAGTGCAGTTTGTGTGTCTGTAATTGGTATTACGTTGTCAGATCTCCTCTTATATGAGAAAAAAAAAGAAAAAAGCATTCATTCATTTACCTTCTAAATGAAACATTTCAAACATCCTGTTTAGCCATACATTCATTTGTTTGGGTAGATTAGTTCCTTTTTTCACTTGCAATACATTTCTGTTAGACTACATTCTGCAAGACATGTTGCAGGCCCTAAAAACAGAGCTGCATGTTTGAAACTCGACTGAAGCCTCAATCCTTTCTCAATATACTGAAGAACAATGCTGGATTTCAACTACCATATTCTAGGTCTAGGTTCAAATGAGCAAGAGAGCACAAGCTGAAACTTACATTTATTTACTTCAATCAAAACAACCAGAATAAACACTGATCAGATCCTCACAGTACTTTAGAGACTGTGATCTATTGGTATTTTCACTTTTCCACCTCTGCACTCTGTCGTCTTTTTGTGTTGATACAAATCCCAGTTACACAACAGTACAGTAATTTGCAATGATGACTCAGTGCTGCTGCCTTGTTGTGGGCAAAAAGTACTTCTTAAACCAAATAATTCATTTTTAATCCTCTTCATAGGCATGGAGGAAACACCAGAAAATATCAGCTTAAGTTAATTTAGTCGTTTGACATTTGGTTCACCTTTCCCCCAAGTGACTGTAACCTAATTCTTGCAAAGTTCTGTGAAGATGCTTAATAATGAGTAAATATAGCCTTCGCTTTAGCAAGTTGCATGTGTGCCTTTGATCAAAATAAAAATTGCTACTTTGCCTCTAACAGGCTCCATTGGGCATCACTGTTTCGACCACACCAGACTATTGAGCTGGTTATCAGACAGAAGAGGGTATTCTGGGCTGATCAATAAGCTTTCTAGATGATATATATGCAGGGCAGATGTGCTGTCCTGCCTAGCAACATGTCTAAAGACAATTCTTTTCTTATCAGAGTGTAAAACAGTCGAACAGCATGGCCCACTATCACCCTTCCCAATGGTCTCTTATTGCCCTTGCCTCCTCTCAACTACTCCCTCTGGGTCCCTCCATTTACAGATATTTGGAAAAAAACAAGGGTAGCATCTGAGTACTAGCTGAAGACTAGTATTTGTACAAAAATCACTCTCTGATAGTAGCATTCCCTCCAGGGACATAACAGGCATTTGAAATGTTTCAAACAAACCTCCCAAGAACATCATTGGTGTTGAAAGCAAAAAGGAGTTTAAAAAACGTTTGAATCCTCCTGAACTGTAAAATGTACAGCAGCGTGTCAAGTCCCCACTGGTAGAAATGGGGAGGAGAATAATCATCAGATGGACAGATTTGATTTCTGGACAGTGTGAAGTACAGATGTGTGCTGTTGAACTAATTCGCAATTGGTTCAAGGTTAATTTATTTGCCATTCTACAACACAGGGTTGCTCAGCAGAATGCAGGTTGCTTCACAAAGCTCTGATACCATCACTTGAATAAACTGTTCCAGTGTTCTCGTTACGTCCAATTAGGTAGTTTGAACATTTTAAGTTAAGTAAACCAAATCATTTAACACATGCAAACCATTTATTTCCAGTTATCAGCCCCTGTTCTTTGGCCTTTCAAACTAAACAGGACAGAAATGTGATTTAAACAAGTAGTTTTAAGTGGGTAACAATCTGTCATTAAAATCAGTTCCATTTTGTCAGTAGCCTATAATTTCATTCAGAAAGAGAACTGTTATTCCCGTTACTGCTACCATTTCAGAAACAAATAAGCACCAATCAGCTTCAAAGAAATCACTCCCTCCTCTTAGCCTCCTTAATATGGTGCTGCTAACTCTACTAGAGTTCACACACACATACATTTGAACCTACTTGAGCTACAATGTTGAGTATAAACTAAACTTAAAAGCAGTGTTCTCACTTCTTTCCTTCGATAATGGCTATTTTGACGTAGATAAAAAACAGTGTAATTCAGGCACTAATTGTTTTATAAAGAAGAGTGAGGAAGAATGAAGAAGAATGATTAATTTGATGAAAACAATGTAGCTAATGTCCCCACAGTGCTGCATGAAAGGAGAGAACACTGTGGTAACCATGTGTTTCTCCAAATTCTGTTTTTCTCTTTTGAATTTGTTTTCCAGTCCAAAAAAGTGTAAATGACCAAAAATCATTATTAGGCCTTAACTATGCTTGCAATTGTGTTCTAAATTGCAAACCAGTTCTTCATTGGGCCTTCTGTGGTCTACTAAGTGGTTAGACTGAATAGGTTTAAACTGTTTTTTTTTACGTTGTTATAGGCATTTTTGTGTGCTTGATAATATAATCTCAATTTGAAGGTCTGCTTTTGGGTGTTTCATGTGCCATCATGCCATCCAAGTCTGAAACTTTGGCCATGGGATACCATTTGATCATAACCACTTCTGTATTCCAGAATGGTGTTTGCCATCAGACATAAACAACCTCTTTGACTCTTATTCGATTACTTTGACCCCTTTCCATTGATGTTTTTTCCGTTGATTTCTGGAATTCCCACAGGGTCCTTGATCATCAATAGACCCCAAAACAAGATCTATCGTATCCAGCTTCAGCTGCTTAAAGACTGAAATGGCATTGAGTGACCTTAGTCTGATGTATGAAATTTTGAGGATTAAATAAGATGTACACTAAATTTAGACATTTAATTGGCGATACTGTCACTTTAGGAGATAAAGTCATAAAGTACAACTGTAGTTCAAAAGAACATGTTTCGTCTATATACTTGTAGTTAAGGGTATGTGCAGTATGTCAAATATGTGTAATGTCCCATTATTTTCCAAGTATAAGGTCAGTCCAATTTCTCTTTCCAACATTGTCCATGCTACAGTAGTGCCATGTCCCCATCTCACAGCTAACGACTGAAGCTCTTATCTGTGTGTAGAAAGCAAACTAAGTCTGAAAAAAGGAAGAATATGAATTTCCCTGAGGTATGAATGCAGAATCTACAGACAAGCTACCAGTTTTTGGCATCAAGAGCGTTCTGGTTCCTGTTAGAATGGAATATAGTAGTATAGGGTTCGGGTTAACCCATAGATTATCATTGGCATGATGACTAATGATGACAACTGACGATGACAATTTAGCTTTGTATTAGCTCTTATCTAGATCTTTGTATTAGCTTGTATCTAGACAAGCAGGTTAACACGTTGTGTGTTGTCCCTAACTGGCCTCTGAAAGTCTTAGAAACTTTGATACTGTTGTAATCAAGTGTCGTTTCATCTCATGTAGCAGGAAGGGCCCACTCATCCTTCGAAGCAATCTTGCAGAAAGCATAGATAGAAGAGGAATATTATCAGAGGGGATGACTTGCTATTTCCATCCTAGATGCAGCCATTTCTACATTTTCTTATATACCGCCACAGAGAAATAGCTATCAGAGCAAGGCCGGAGTTGTTGACGAGGTTGTTAGACTACGAAAAGAGTGATTGCATCTGTGGGTGTTTGTGTGTGTGCCCGATCAAGCCATTGGAAAAGATGGAAGGACCCTAAAATGTCAGTGAAGTGTGTGTGCTCTTTACCAAGTTCTTGTCACGGTGTGTGTGCATGTAACTTGGAAACTTCAAAGATCAACAGATGTCTAGAAACTTTTGGCAAATGTCTCATCTCAGCCCCTTTCTTTCTCAGTTTCTTTTTTCCCAGACTACGCATCCTTTTCTCTGTCTCTGAAATATATGTTGTGTCAAAAAGAGTAGCAAAAAAGGTTTCAGTCTTCTCGTTTAAAAGGAATCAATAGCTCTGTCTCTCTCCTTAACTGCTTCAAAGAATCAGTCTGCACTGATGCAATAATACATGAAGGTTGGAGGAACCATCTGTGTGTTATTGAGTTATTGTTTGAGAGCCTGTCTGAGAGTTTAAAATAAGAAGTGTGTTTAAATTTACGTGGGTGTGCAGTGTGAGTGCGCCTTGAGGCTTATTGCCTCCCAAGAATTGACTCCATCACCACCATCAGTCCCTTTTTTCCTCATGGAATTTCCATTTTATTGCCGACCTGTCACGCAATTTTCATGCTGTCAGCTCCCATGAGGCTTTGCGGCTAGTGTTCGACACCGCAACATTGACCGCAGGCCTTAATGAAAAATTGTGGCGTCTGGTTTATCCGATATGACCTGTTTATCCCCACGGTGGATGGTAGTGGCCTAGAATCCACTATCCCAAATCAATGACTCTTTGCAGAGAAAGAATCCCGAATGATAAACTCAATCCTAAATACACTCCTTTCACCCCCAATATAGAGAAGAAGAGTGAAAGAAAAAAGGGGAGGGATGCAACAATCAAAATCAATAGGTTTTTCATTACTGCTTTGATTCATGAGTCTTTTCTGATTATTTTCCACCGGATCTGTGGACAAAGGAAAATGGCTTTTATATATATATATATATATTTTTTTTCAGTTCTTCAAACCAAATTACCAGACAGCCCATGTGAATGGAAATAATAATCAAGGGGTGTCGTGCAATGTTTTGCTTCATCTCTGCATTCTCTCTACCTCTAGCACCACAGGTAGGATTGATTGGCCAGATCGATGGCGCCAGAGCTAATTGGACAAAAGTAATAAATATTTAGTCTCTTTTTTTTTTTTTGATGTGGAGATTGTGAAACAAGTGTGGCAGAGCATTTCTATCATTATTATTCTAGCAAAGACGGCAGGAAGATTGCTTGATTAGACTACGGTGGACTGAAGGTCAGACAAATCCATAACGGGCCAGGTTTTTCTTTGCAGACAACTCCCAAGGAAGCACTAATTTACTTTTTACTCACAGTTTCCAATAAAGGCAAACAGTTGCTGTTTGGGAGTACTTCTATCTGCCTTGTTCTTTTAAGTAGTTGCAGAGACACAGTTTCAAATTATATAACCCCCCCGCAAACGGTCTTGAGACTCAACCGCATCCTGCTACTTTTCCTTTGCTACATAGAATTCTTCACTTGACCACAAGAGTTCACTTTTGAGGAAAACATCACCATACGTTGTGTTCGCGAACAAGCAAATGTTGTTGTGTTTCTAGTCAGGAGTCTTGCATATAACAGGTAATCAAAGGAAAACCTTGGAGGGACCAAACTTTTAGATTGATTTCTAGGCAAACACCAGTTTTGGTTTATTTCAAACTCTTTAACTTCCTTCATGTACGATACCCACTGCACACAAGGCATCTCGAAATGTACACTGTAAATTATTGTAGACAGCCAGAGAAGAAAGTTCTCCAAATGTGTCTTCTTGGCTTTGATAAACACCTTATCTCGCTCTCTCATCCCCCTATTAGTGTGTGTTGCATTGCAGTCTTTGGTAAGTTTTGCCTCAACCAGAGCAGCAGGTGTTCGCTGGGAGAAACAGTGACACATGGATGCACCCTGTCAGACTACTCATTAGAGACTCTGCACCTCCTTTGTCTCCTCATTTAGAGGCGAGATGAGTGTGCATACACACAAACACATGCACACACGTATACAAGTGCATAAAACAGCAGGTGGCCACTATCAGCTGGACAAATCAAAACAGGCAAAGTCAACACCAGCTCATTGGATGGAGGTAAAGAACAAGAGAGGAGTCAAAAGTATTTCCAAGTACGACTAGAGTGTGGAAGTTCTTGTTTGTTTGTTTGTTTGTTTGTTTGCCTCAACTTTGCCACTTCAGTTATCACTTCTGTGACTTTCATGTGGGCAAATTGAATGTGCTTATGATAAAGACAAAGTAAAAAGTGACAAGTGTGACTGTGGCAACAGGCGTACAGCAAACTCTCTGGGGAAGACAAAGCATATGGTAGGTGCTTTGCATGAGAGGGGTGTTAATTGATGAGAATTAGTTAAGCAGAGATGATACGTGCCGCATGTCTGATTGGTGAGACACCCTAAATGAGATACTGTAGTGGTTACTCATTAGATATTTAAGATATGGGAGAAAAAGCACATACAAACTTAAACATTTTGGGTTGCTGCATCATTCTGCATTGTTTTATACATATTATTATACTTGGGTTCTGGGTAATGGGTTCTCTGTACTTGATGAGACAGCACATGTAATGAAGATAGTTGTAGTTTATGTACATTAACAGGGGCTACAATGGGACCCGTGGGGCCAATTAAAAAAACAACATATTTGAGCTCACTGGAAAAGTTAGGGATTGTTTTATTTTTTAATCTTGTTGTAATTATTTCTTCCATTTGGTTTGTCTGTTGTATCTCAGAGTAGAATCCCTGCTGGTTTCAAAGATGTTCAGAGTCACGCCCGTGACATCATCTCATATCCTTGTGTTGTTTTGCGAGTTAACAGCTATCTGAAAAGCTGAGTGAATATGTCCTTGAATAATTTGTTATTCACTGCGCCGTGATGGAATTACACAGTAAAGTAGCACAGGGAAATGTGGAGTTTGATTGTATAGTGTTCATATCAAAGTTTACCTTGAGTGTGATATATCTGAGTTTTTTGTTTATTTTGTTAAGTTAAGGAAATCATATAGGTCCCTCTAATTACTGTATCAAAGCATTTGACTATTGCCTCCCATACAGTTGAGACAAATTTAAGAAAGAATATCTGAAATTGAAGCAGTATACTCAGAGATATTCTGACTTCAGTTGATAGTGTGTGTATAAACAAAAAACTGGATGCTAGACTTCCCATAATGCAACTTACTGTGTCCTTCATATGACAACTGCTGCCCGTTAAATACCCACATCTGTTTACACAGACGAGTAGTAATTCCTCTGACTAGAGAACTGCCTTGTAAAGCTGGTGGAGCGGCACCTTTTCAGTTCTGTGTGTGTGTGTGTGTGTGTGTGTGTGTGTGTGTGTGTGTCATATAAACTTAACTTTCTCTCCTCGTCCCTCAAACTCTCTCTCTCTCTCTCTCCTCATACAAGTGCAATCAGATACATTAACATGCTCTCGGCTTCAGCTACCATCAACCAGTCTCTCTCCTTCCCCACATGGCTCCAGTCTCATCTATCACAACATGGCTCCCCACCTTCTCTGTTTGTCGGCCATTTTAGAAATCCTTTCTCCTCTTTCTCAACAGCTGTCTCTCGCTCAGTTTCCACGAAGCCCCGATGCTGCGCTGCTAATAAACACAGGAAAGAGAGGGTGGGGGTGGGGGGTGGGGCGCCAACTTTCTTTTTCTCTCCTCCATCCACAGTTCACACTTTGCCATCCTCTCCACTCCCTGCCTCCATACCCCGTTGTCTTTCTTCATCCTCTCCTTTTTTTCCCCCCCTCCTCCTCCGGCACACAACCTCTTTATAGCCCTCCTTGCCATGCTGCGATAATTAGTCAGCGCTAAAATAATACAGCCTTGAGAAAACAACAAGAGCTGAGCAGAGGGCTTAGCTCCGCTGGGAGGGAAGGAGGAGAGGAGGAGAAGAGGAGAAGGAGGGAAGGAGGGAAGGGGAAGGGATGGCAGGAGCCAGAAAGAGGCAGAGGGAGAGAGGAAGCAAGAGAGAGAGGCAGGAGAGTTGTGTGTCAGCCGATTTCAAATGGCTACCAGCGGATTGTTAGATAATTTCAGTGTCGGGTAGCTGAGTGAGTGAGTGAGTGTGTGTGTGTGCAAGAAGACTGTATGTCTCCCATTCTTTATCAGCCTGCCTTTCTACCTTGTGTATGACTAAGAGTGTGTGCGGCCTGTTGCTGTGGATGTTGTTTGAAGGCCTGTTGGCCCTGCAGCCATCACAGCCTCTGCTTTCCATCCTCTCTGACCAGAGCACACACACACAGATTTGTAGGGTTTGAAATAACAAGGACATGTGTGTGTGTGTGTGTGTGTGTGTGTGTGTGTGTGTGTGCGTGTGTTTGTTTGTGTGTTTGTGTGTGTGTGTGTGTGTGTGTGTGTGTGTGTGTGTGTGTGTGTGTGTGTGTGTGTGTGTGTGTGTGTGTGTGTCAGCGTCCACACCTGTGAGTGTGTGTGCTTTCATAGGTAAGCGTGGGCACAGTATGAAAACCCATGTTGTGCACCGTGCTGTATCCGTGCACAATTGGGTATATGTCTGGAGTCTGGTGCTGCTGTTAGTTCCTGAATTGTTTAGCCAATCAACTGAAAAGAAAACATTTTGAAGTTTGATCATTTAGCAAGAAAAAGTGACACTTGCCTGGTGTTCCATTTCAAAAGTGAGAATTTGTTTTCTGTCACTGCAAATTGAAAATCTTTGGACTGTTAGCTGCAAACAGTCAAATGGTGATTTGAAGACATCAATATTGGGTTCTGGAACTTTTTCACTGCTTTCCGACACTTCATCGACCTAACCAGGGGTGCATATGACCAGGATCCAGATTGTGCAGTAAAACATAACTTGGATGAATCTTTTTGTTTTATATATTTAGAAACAGGAATGGAAATTTAGTTTAAGTTGAGTTTAACTCGTGAGACACATCAGAGCAAAGAAACTTGGTAATGGTGAATTCAACTGGGCAGTTTTCATTGCTTGTGTCCCCAATGTTGTTAGCAAAATGATCATTGAAGTGTTTGGTGAGTGGCTTCATATAGCTTCGTATACATACATTAGTATGTACACATACAGCATGTGTTTCTATGTATTTATGACAGACAGCCCACAGGGTTAAGAGCAGCTCACTGTTGTTTCATTACTCTATGCTAATCACAGCCGACACCCGTCATCTCTCATCCACCACCGGGCTTACTGGAGCCAAGCCAAGTCCTAACTCTGTTACAGTTCAAACATGAAATCGCTCAGCGTACGAGGCGGGTACATTTTTTTAGGCTAGAACTCAAAATGCTGCTGAGGCAAAGTTCTTTTGACAGGGAGATCTAAGGAATTTCTTTTGTTGACGTTGAGGAGTGGTGGTTATACTGACAGCGTAGCCAACACAAACTTTGTCAGTTTGTCCTAGTTTGAATGCGATGCAACTGAGGGCAACTGAAACTGCAGTGGCTCAGCAGATTAACATTTCAAAGCAGAGTGACAGCCAACACCGGCGCTTGTACTGTACTAGTGCTAAAACTAAACATGATATACTGTGCCGTGCAACAGACTTGTTTTATTACTCAGACAGAGCTGCTTGCTTTCACATGCATAACAGTTTTAAAAAAGGACATTCAAGACATTTTTTTTCAAATGTTTTTACTTAAATGATATGGAATAGAGTTGTTGTTGTTGTCAGTATGTGACCTTTCACCTTGCTGTGAAATTTCTTGTTTACAGCACAAGGTAGATTGATTGATTTCAATATTAAATTTTAAAAAAGGAAGCTCTACACAACAAAGGAATATGTGGCAGAAGTGAACACATACAATTTATATTAGATTATATTTGATTAGATGTTATGAGAAAACATGAAGACATATTCTACATTTGTGCTTGAGAACACGTCTTTCCTTACAGCTATTAAAGTGTTATCATGCCGTAATTCAATGCTAACCCATTTTTCCCATCTCTGTGTGTTTTGCAGCTGGGACAACATACATCTTCGGGCGAGGCGGAGCCCTCATCACATATACCTGGCCACCCAATGACCGGCCGAGCACACGGGCAGACCGGCTGGCAGTGGGCTTCAGCACACAGCTGAAGGAGGCCATTCTGGTCAGGGTAGAGAGTGCCAAGGGACTGGGAGATTATCTGGAGCTGCACATAGTAAGTTACCACCTTCGGGATATTTACGGAAGGGATGAAATGATTGGTGAATGTGAAAAAGTACCCCAAGCTACATTCAGTCAGATAAATCACCGGAGAAAACCCAGAAAGTAAAAGGAGGATTTGGTAGTAGCTGGACAGGGAAGGTGACAAAAAGAAGGATGGAGTGGGGGTGTAGAGAGTTGACTGGTTAGAGGACTTTTGGCACACTTGAGAATGAGAAATAGGAGGGAAGGAATGTGTAAACAGTAAAAGGGAGACTGAAGGAAAGAAAAAGATATAATATTGGTGTTATAGGCTGGTTAGGGAAGCGTGAGATAATGCATTCTTTAAAGTTAGACTGGAGGTTGGACTTAAAATTGTGAGGCTTAAAGGATAATTCTAGTTCCTGTTATAGCTTGGGTTATTTTATGTGGTTTTCACACCTTTTAGCACAACCAATGAGTGTTCCTCTCAGATACTACATATAATAACATACTACAGTATGGTGTGATTAAAATGATGATCAAAACTATGAAAACTAGACCTAAGTTGTAATAAACGAGAATAATCCTTTAAGGTGAGAAAAACCTAGACAATGTTATTCAATTTTCCATATGTCCTGACTCACAAGTTTTCAGGTTTTACTGAAGTTTGGCTCACATTGGCTCTTTCTGTGTGACTCATGAGGTGATGATGTTGACTCTGGGAGTTAAGTCATTTTCGTCAAATGGCATTTAATTATTTTTGCCGTGTAGTACATGCAAGGGTCACTTAGAGGAATCCGTGTGCGCAGAGTCCAGAAAATGAGTAATCACCCAACATCATTTATTTTTGTCCCCTGTCAAAGTAGTTATTAGCCTCATCTCTGCTTTTATTGCTTTCATATGTTAGGCTTAAAGGTCATTTAAAAGCACCTCCAATGATAACTTTAAATGGCAATTAAGGGACAGCAGGCGTTTAAAAATGCATTTACACAGGCTCTAATTGTCTCGTTGACCCTTGTGCTTCCTCTGCCCAATATTACATTCAAAGCTCATTTTCATTTTAATGGGGGCTTTTCTGTTAATTACTAAGACCACACCTGGTGACTCTGATCCACTCATCATGTTGTTGCTGGAGTCAAAAAATTAAACATTGTGCATAGTGAGATTCACAAATCCGGTGTTACTGTACCAGCTGGCGGAAAAGATGAGGCAATGTCCCACAGATCCTTTACACTCTCTTAAAGTACGCAGTGTTAAGACCCTATCACTGTTATCTACCCTTATCTGCACTCAGCCATCTGCACAAGTGTGTATGTGTGATCACACCACTTCAACATCCCAGTGACCCCAATTTGTTTTGGGCTGCCCGTGCCTTGAAGCGACAGGAACATAGTTGACCCCGGGTCACTTCTCATCCAGTGCTCTGTAAACTGAAAGGGACAGAGGGAGGGATGATGGGAAAGAGAGAGGGACAGGTGAAAGAGTCATGGCGAAGAGACCCGCAGGATAGACCAAGTAGGTCAAGGCCAATTTGAATGTTTTTAACGCTGGTAATAAATAATGATAATGACCGTAAGGATGAAAGATTACATGCATAAATGTGATTGACACGACTAATGATGCTGGGGTCAAAGTCGTGATGTAGCAGAGTTCAACTGGAGCAACTTTGAACTTCAAAGGGTCAGTTCCTGTAACTTGTAGTCATATTTCTGTGACTTTTTAATATTGGATTGGAGATGATTGGAGAGAGTCACATGAGCCATGCGTATGTATGTATATGTATATATATATATAGAACATCATAGCAGATTGTTTCAGTTTTACTCTTACAGGTTTTTAGATTTCCATCTCTGAGATTTCTGCAGCTATTTAAATAAAACAAAATGAAATTTGCAGTCTGCACTCACAGCATTGCAAAAAGGAAATTTTCAAATATTCAACAGTCACATCTCTTTCCAGAAAACACTGCCCTAATTGCTGAACATAATCCACAGACCTAACCTGAGTGGAACTACTTTCAAAAGAAATGAATAGTTCCCATTAAAACTATTGACAGTGTGTTCCGTGGATTAGCCTGAGTAAGGAGAGACTGTTTCCGGAATGAGGTATGGCTGTTGAATTTTAAATGTAATTTCAATGCTGTGAGCACAAACAACAAAATTATATTTGTCTCCATCGGACTGGAGTGTGGCAAACTATCTGCATGGCTTGATGCTACCAGAAGTCGGCAAGATAATGTCTATGTAATTTCGGTGAACTGATTCTTTAACTTGGATTCAACTTTATGTCGAGTTTTAGATGTGTATTTCAATGTAAAAGACCTGCTGCTCTCTGTTCATCTCTAGCCCGTTGCTCACGATCGCTCATCAGTCATTGTTTTGCTTGCTCTTCTCTCAACTGCATATTTTCTATCTAACTTCTGTGTCTTTCATTTACTCATTCCCTCACGTCTGACCCTCTCTCTCTCTCTCTCTCTCTCTCTCTCTCGCTCTCTCTCTCCCTCTGTCTCTCTCTCTTGCTCTCGCTCTCTTCCTTCCTCTCCTTCTCACCAACACATCAGTGACTCCGACACACCAGCCAGGCTTTTCTGCTCCCATTGCAATTAAATTTCATTTGCTGCCGTTCCTCCCGAGTCGTTCCCCTAAATGACTCTGTTCAGCCCATGGTGGGTGTTTGGGTTCTGTTAATTATGCCCGTCTCTCTTTGAGGGAAGAAGTACACGCAAATTAGACCTGAGAACCCAGGGGCCATGGCTCCATATCATCCCACCTGATGGGGGCCTCACGGACCCAATCAAACTACAAAATAGCTAGTTCAATACCTTGGGCCTTTTTCGTTAGGCTAGTGGTTCAGAAATAGCATTTTACTTTTTTATTCCAGGTTGGCTTGTTCCATGGACTTCATATAAAAATCCTGACTCACATATTTGGAAGTGGACATGCACAATTATAAGAAAATGTGTTGTTTTGTTGAGATTTCCCGGAGTTCTTCATTTTAAGAGCAAACATCCACCATTACTCATGAAGCAATTAATTAATGTTAATGTTCAGTTAATGGCCTTTCATTGAGTCAGCGGCCCACAGGCATTTCCTGTCATTACAGGATATACACACTGATGAATGCTGTCTCTGTCTGTCTGAATAGAAATACTGGCACTGGTGAGCACAGCTGATAATATGTCACCAGGATGTGAGCATTATTCCTTATCTTTCACAGACCACCCGTCTCTTTATATACCCTTCCACCGTTACCAAGCCTCTACCTCGTTCATGCCACTCCCTCCCTCTCTTTCTGTCCATATACCTGACAGAGGGCAGGCCATCACTCACTACATCTTCTTGACATGTTGTCAACAGCCCTCAGGGCAGGAGATGTAAAGCCTAGGTTGTGGGATAAGGAGCTTATACTGAATGTGCTGACTGTGGCTGCTTTAAAAAACACCTGACATGTCCTCACAAGACATTGTTTCTTGCACTTCTCTAATTGTTTACTGTGGGTGTGTCTAGAAGTGCTGCAAACTTTTCTAGTTTGACATTTCGAGAGTTGTAGATGAAAAAGCTTTGAAATTCATTACTTGGAAAATGCCATAGGAATGAATCATCGCTGGGCAGACCAAACATGACTGTGCATATTGCTTTTGCAGTGCAATATTGCTCATATGTCTGTAAAGATTCTCTGCCATCTAGGTCTGAAAAATCAAGCAACAGTAAACCAAAAACAGCTGGATTTGCTGTCTGGTCCTGTAGACTTCATCAGTTCTAGTGACTGGTGGGGAGTTCCTCTGTATTTAATCACCCAGAGAAGCTAAATACAGCAGAACTCCCCAAGAGTCAGTAGAACTAATTAAGCCTATTGGATGAATGGTGAAACATTTTCAAGAATGCTCAGTAATGGTGCAGACACACGGAGTCTGGCGAGGACTCATCTGGGCCGTCTAGACCACGGAACACTCAGGCTGGTGGGTGGCGTAACTGTGAGTTGGGCAGTGCTCAGTTTTGCTTTTCTCATATTACAGCTAAACATTTCACTGACATATGTTTCTAAAACATTTGAGGCGAGAAATAGGCAATGCAGTAACAGAATCTTGATTCATATTTAATCAGCACTGCCACGTTTCACAGTTTGATCTGAGTTTTGCGAGCCTGCTGCGTTGAGGTGGACACACTTCATTTGCATAACTTTAAGGCTGAGTTGTGTTTATGCAAATTCACATACAACAAACAGTCAGTCCCCGCGCCTCGCTTTATCCATCATGCACCGCCTGGTCACTGAAAATGAAAAGATCTGTTGACAGATGTAATTTCCATCTATTCCATCACTCGCTGTTTGTAGCTAGTTGTAACTTCCAAGGTGTGCATTGGTTTGAATTACCAACTGTTTTGTGGTAAGAAGTGACTATTGTGAGGTATATTCACATCACATTGGTCCTTCCAGCCATCCTGGGCTATTGCTGCTAATGTAGCTAATGCTAATCTAGTTCATTCTCTTTTCATTCCAAACAAATTGCTGTTGTTGCCGCTGCATTTACTGTGGCAGACACTTTCCTGGCTAAGACCTGCTTGATGTTGTATGATTAGAACAGCAGAGTCTACTCACTTAGATCTTTCCACATCTTTTAACCAATACCCCACAGCCTTCTTCAGCAAACTAAACTTGCTCAGGTGCCATCAAGGGGCCAAAGTGCAGGACCTCATTCAAGTGATAACTGGCAGTTGAATAGATAGGCGAGATCACAACCAATTCAAGGATGGTCAGGTGTGAATGTCTTCTTGATCTTTCTCTGACTCCTGGTGAATGACTTTGAGTCCTGACCAGCTTTTGGTCTGGTGCTCTGTGAAGTCTATGGGACTTTCATTAAGTGATGACACCTGACCAACTTCCATTTGCCGAAGAAGGATGCTTGATTTGTTTGAAAGCTCCAGGAGGACCTCACTGAAGTGGATCCTTTAGACTATTCACCATAACTTTGTCACCCTAAGGTTAAGAATAAATCTCCATATTCAAGCAAATGTAAAAGTTGAATAGGTGGAATCAGTACTGGCAGGAAAACATAAATGTACCTCAGAAATGTTAGATTCATTTTTCAGGCTTTGGGGTCTCCATAACAGTTTGGTTTCACCACTCACAACATGAATTAAATACTAACAGACACAACTTTTATTACTTCAGTAAGCATTTCTGTTTTCTTCGATTTTGTAGACAGGATGTCCCCTAGTCCCCACGATGTCTTTCACAGGATGTTAGCTCCACTGAAGTAAAAATGGTCATTTGGGAGGGCAGGACATCATTTTTGCCAATCTTCATGACATTTCCACCATCAGGGCCTGGGGTATGAGATTCAGAGAATGAAGGGTGCAGACAGATATGGAAGAGGGCTGATAGCTAAATCTCCCATCTGTGGCTGCTGGAAAAGGTAGATGTCCTTGCAAGACCTTGGAAGCCAGTCATAAAAAGAAACTGGTTATAATGTACAGTATATATAAATACGAATATTCTGAAGCCAATAGCACTTCTGTGCCACGTCACCAGTTTAAACACATCAAATGAAAACTCTATCTGCATACATTTAAATATTCACATGATGTGGTGCATTCGTGCTATTTTGACCTGAGCCCAGTTGATCATTCATTTGCTACACCAAACCCTGGGTCTAGGTGGCAACACTCAAACTTGCTGATCAAGTTCATCTGGTTGAGTGCAGCTGAAAATGTCCTCCTACATTGTAGTTTTATGTAGACAGCAGTGGTACAATTTAAGAACTTTTTCTTAAGGCAGTACAGCAGACAGTTTGAGTGCTGGCGTAAGCATACGCACCTGCCTCAGTGAGTGTAAAAGCTGCAGTTGTGCGGCCTAGTCTGTGTTTTCACAGAGTCATATCTCAATGCAAACAAAAGTACAGCATTCATTTGTTTTGTGCTGACGTGATAGTCTCAGTTTGTCCATTTTTTCCCCTCCTGTACACAAACATTGGAAATTTGAAAAGTTGGCATGCAAGACATGTTGCCTTTCATTTCAGTCTGGCTAGAACGCCTCGTCTTTCTCCAGTTTCATGCTTTGCTGTCCATGGTACCTGGCTCAGGTGACAGCACTACAGGCAGCCTGCTCACCCAGTGTGGTAAACAAAAAGGCAGTGAACGGTAAACCAGACAATCTCACATTTTGCAACTCTCGCCTCAGAAATGTTTGTCGTCTACAATATGTTTGTCTAGTGGGCCCTTACAAAAACCTAAACCATCTTCAGCTTTATGACTCCTCAGGTATTAATGGAAATGTCCATGCAGGTTTTTTAATCTAAACAGAAGTAATATTCCTTGCTTAAGACTGTTAAAACGTGAAAAAAATCTTTTATATAGCTGTTTTCACTCAGGCAATAAAAGCACAAAAGAACAGAGCAGCAAATTGGGGTTATTTATTATGCACAGAGAAATGAGTCATTAATGAAGAAAGGAGCAAATATCAGAGCCATTCTCTTCATGAGCTACTCATAAACTTTCCAAATGGCCTGACAGATGGCTGTGTAAAGTTGCACCAGTTTAGATGCACCTTTCGAACTACTACTCGCACAATCTTTTTTAATATATGTTTTTTTTAGAGGTGTCTCTTTGTATTTATTGCTGTTCTCACAGGCACCGCTCACATTTGACAGTCATTACATTTACAGCTGGCAAGTTGTCGCACTAACTGCTCTGTGGGAAGTGTCTCATCTGCAGTTATGGGCCGGTGCACGGTGCACAGCGGGCCTGCCCGAGTACCTCCATCACTGGCTGTCCGGTCCCAGCTCATAGCATTAAATAAGGGCTGCCTCTGATTACCCGTTAGGGAGCCATCCCTCACTACAACTGTCTACTTTGAACAGGGGTTGGGAGAGAGAGAGGGAGACAGGGATAGCAAAGGGGACATGGCTATATTTTCTCCTCTTGACCCCACTGTTACCCCTCTCCCAGCATGTGGCAAATGCTGATTGAGAAAGGAACAGTCAGAGTCACACAGGCTTTTAGTGGTCAGCAACCCCACGGTCAAAGTATGAAGTGCAGCATCTGACTTCATTAGCTTCACCATAAGCTCTTTTCCGCTTACTGCTAGCTAATGAGAGGAGCACTTCTCTTTTTTTGGCAATCACCACACTCGCTTTTTATTTTTCCGACAACCACAGGTTATCTGTCGAGGGTTTAAGCTACTAACGGTTTAATTATGGGTTGAAAAACGTGATGTGACGTTTGACAGCAGTCCGGGATATGATGACTGGCGACTAGAACAGGGTGGATGGAGAGCTTTGAGCGTGCAGCGGGGAGCCGAGAGATGCTGGCGTCAGATAAAGGCAGATGGTGATGCGGATAAAACTGTCAGAGAGCGGCAGAGGCTTTTATCCTCTACTCCCCACCCCCGGTGACATAAACACACACACACACACACATACACACCCACACACAGGGAGGGATGTGTGTGCATGTGTGCAGACACTCAGGGTACGCCTTTACTCCTAACTAGCTGTCAGTAGTGCACAGAATCACACACTGGTCGCAGGTTCCAGGTAAGTGCCAGAGCTGCTCACAGACGCATTTGCAAGGACACCTTCACATTCCCTTACAAGACATGTATGATTAGCTCTAGTGCACACAGTTTACAAGGGCAGCCCCCCACACACACACTCCCACACACAGTTATTTCCGTATTTATAACTCCCCACCTTTCCTTTCTTAAATGGGTGTCACTTCCCCAAACTACTCTCCTTCATCTTGTCAAGGGGGTAAAAGCCAAACATGCAGGAAGGGACAGAGGGATGAAGCGTGGAGAACAATTGAGGGAGAAAGGGAGGCATTGCTTTGATGAATGCAGCTGCCTCACAAAGGGGAGCGTGGGCCACCGTCAGTAATGAGATCGGGTCCTGGTGGGTTTGGCAGGGTCTCTCTCCTCAGCTGGTGGGAGCCTGACAGTATATCGATTAATCCTTCCCCTTCACATCACTAATTAATTGTCCCTGCGGGTGGAGGGGCAGCAGTGCAGGAGCTAAAGGGGGGGAGCAGATTCTACCTTAGAGGTTTCATCATGGGTGGCTAACTTTGGATGATTGGGATTAGGAGCTAGACCTTCCAGTGAAGCCCACCTCCATCACGAGGACTGGACTTTCCTCATATCTATTCATTCACAACTAAAATCCATCTGTTCAAGTGGCAGTGTTTGAAGAGGGCGGTCTGCAGCATGGCTTTAATTGCTGCCTGAGGGTCTCACAACTCTTTTGATGACCATTTCAAAGCAGCGCCACGGCTGCTACTTGTTTGGTCATTTGTCTTGATTTTTCAATGCAAGGCACTTCACAAATCCAAGAAGTAAGTCACCACTGCTGAAGTGTGCAAGCGTCGCTTCACTTCACTGTGTGGCTTGGCTAATTTGTCAGCTCTAAATGTAAATGGCTTATTAGGGGGTCATTTATTTTGTCAACTTTGTAGCAGCTGCTTATGGAATGAATGGGCACAGCTACACTGAATTAGTCTGAAAGTCTGGCTTCACTGCACTGGATTGAAGTGTTTAAAGGACTTACTGTGTTAAGCATGTTGCACTTCTGGACACACTGGTTTCACAACAGCTGTTTTGCCTTTGACAGTGCATGAAAAGCCCCTGTGTTCACATGGCTGATTGATGTGTGGGCAAAAGCACAATGTGATCAAACACTTCCACAGAGACAGGCAGTCTCTATAATACAGTGTTGATTTACTCTTGAGGAAGATGCACTCAGGAAGTGATGAAATCCAATTGTTAATATATTGTCTCAAATGTATATTTTAGCACACGATCTGCACTGTACTGCGCTGTAGCTACAAGGACATCAGTTTGTTTTGCTACACTTTAGTGTAATGTAATGCTTCCCATTTGTAGACTCACTTAGGCTAGACTCCACCAGCAGAGGCATTTGTCCAGAGGAACTTGCACATTGGAAGCAATTTGGGGCTCAGTGTCTCCCTCACTGCCTTCTGAAGGATACTTCAACATTTGGATAGGGAGATCAAACCACCAAGCCAAAGTGTTATCTAAAAAAACTTGAATAAGACGCAATCAGGCCTAAAATTTGGTCGCTTAAACCTAAATATTTATCATGCTTACATATACTGAAATGCTGTGCAAGTCATTACTTGTTCCCCTTTAGCAAAAAACATGAATGAAAGCAGGTTTCCAAGCTTAAGTATAATTAGGACAGCCTTTTACAAATGTGTAGTCTTCACCACTTAAAATACACATTTGATTCTGAGACTAACTCATGCCATCCCGTAAAGCTCTAAATCATTGCGATAACAAGGTTGTCTGAACTATCTTTACCGCCTGTAGGTCACTGGACTTGTAGCTCGTACTTGTAGCTTACATTGGCTGTGTGAGACTTTCCGGATCAATAAGCTGTTAGGAACCAAGAGAGCAGGCCGATCTGTACGGTTTCCGTCCTGCCTTTAATAATCGCCTGAGATGGCAAAACTACCCCTTTCTATTCTTTCCAGTTATTGTGTCGCATCTCCTTTCTTCCATCTACCTCTGCACTCTGTGAACATGTTTGTATCGTGCACACAATTGGTTCGTCGGCTTAGTTCAGATCAGTACTATACAATTGAACAGAATGATATATGTGCACCTTTCTACCAGCATTCTAATAGAGTGAAGTTTATTTTTGTAATTTTCCCCAGAAATTATGATATCAGCATTGTGATGCATTGTGCTGACAGCGCTTGTTTCGTTTTTATTTCAAATTGAATGCGCAGCATGTTCGTTCTGTGGGTTTAGGATTAGGATTTAACTCAATAAGCCTGACATATAAAGGTTCATGATACGACTGCATAAATGAGGTTAAAACCTATATATATATATATAGATATATATAGATTATATATATATATATATAATAATATATATATATATATATATATATATACGTGTGTGTGTAGCTGGTCCCAGCAGTCCCACAGCTCAGCAAAATGAAGAGAGAGGAGGGCAGAAAGAAAATAAGAGCATGTAAGAAAGGAAAAAAAAGAAGAGCACATTTAGTCTACTTTGTCTTTAGGTCGGTGCCTCAAGGAGAGGACCACTGTGAGGTCCAAATGTTAGTGCTGCACATCCAGGTCTCAGCTCCCTCTGGATACACTTTAGTCAAACCCCCACTCACTTACTGCAAGAAGCACCAGGCCGGCGCAGACAGGACAACCCATTTATTAACACAACTCTAAATTCATACAACATTACTCATTAGAAATGATGCCTTCATTTGCATTCTGATTCATCTACACCTACTATTGGTGCTGCCGCCGCTGCTGTTAGCAATTCTCTATGACTAATACACTCATTTTCTGTTTGAACGCACAGGTGTCTGCACTATTGTGAATGGTCTCATTAAAACTATTCTCTTCCATGATTAACTCATAATGCTGACACATGCATGAATCTCAGAGTGGATACATCGTGCTTAAACAAACACCAATTTTCCGCAGTGCTTGTATGCAAACTCCCAATTTTCAGATCTAACACGTCCCCTCAGCATCTGGCTGGGTGTTATAATGGACTACTGATTATCTTTGAAAGCTGCCTGTTAGCATTTTGTCTAATCCTTTTTGGACTTTGGCTGACCCTTACATCTTCTCCCCTCTTTGATTCATCCCCACATCCATAATTCATCCTTGCCCTTTCCATGAAAGTTTGTCTATTGACTTTCTGTACTGTTTTAATAAAGCTTATGTCTTCTATTGATTGTAAAGTCACTATGAGTCCATGCCCCCCTTTAATATATCAATCGACCACCAAATGAGCATCCTACATCACTTTTGGCCCACTTTCCCAGAGAAAAAAATAATCTATACCATATTGCCCAAACACTATAGTGTTGTGTCACTGTGGAGAAAATCAACACAGTCACTTTTCAGTGTTGACTGCAAAAATCAGCTTTGAACTTTTTCCACCCCATCTAAAAATGGTGGTCAGCTTAAAGCCCGAACAGCGTTACCAAATCTTTTCTAGCTCTTATCTCGGTGTACTTGTTGACTACCTTTTGGGATGATGTTTCTACCTTGAACACAGTAAAGACTGAATGCAGAGCGGGGAAGAACATTGACTAGAAAGAGAAAAAGACTTGGAGGCAGAGAAAAAGTAAAAGCAACAGAGCCAGAGAGAGAAAGACGGACTGCAAAGAGAATGTCCGGGGGGCCAACAGAGGCAAATAAGATGTTTACATCTGCTCATCCATGCAGAGTGCACATGTCTATGTTTCCAAGCCCTTGGTGATGTACTCAAGGCAGCAATGATGAATGCATCCTTTCTCAGTCACCATTCTTACCTCTGCGAGTCCATCAAGCATTCTGCTGTTGGCAGACCGGGAAAAAAAAACACTTCATTATTCACTGCTTTTGTTGTTCTGAAAATGAACCATTAAGAATGAATGTGTGGAGCCGTCAGCATAAATTTGGTCAGAACTGAGTGAAGATCTTAAAAAGCTAGTAGTGTAGAGCAGAGATAAGAATATGAATACATTTTCTAAACTGTAATTCCTTTTGAGGAATAAAAGAGCTCCTAATAAATGCCACGACCGGTGTTTAGCCGTCAGTTAAATTCAACACAGCGTCCCTCTGTGTGAGGAAAAAGAGGTGAACAAGGCATTAACTGTGCCATGATGCCTTTTCATTTACTTCATTCAGACTCGGTTGTGCCTTCAGACCTCTGAGGTTGCTCTGTTGACAATATCTGTGTGCAACAAGTGCTCTTACATGCACTGCGTGGGTTTGTTGCTGTTCGATGTGCACAGGCCGAGTATATTTAGTCCACTTACTGTAACTTGAGCAGTTGGTCCGCTGCCAATTAATTTCCATTTCTTGGAAGGGAAACAAGAAATGGAAATGAAGAGGGATGATGAAACAGATGACAGTAGATGGACGACGGAGATTGAAAAAAAGTAACAGAAGTAATGACACAAGCCTAGTTTATTATGTTTGTGTTGTATTGTTGTACTTTTGCCATTATCTTTATCTCTTAAGACAACAGTGTATTGATTAAAGCAGTTGCTGCGATCTGGAAACATGAGCAGAGCAGTTTAGCCAAATTAGCATTTTGTCTGGAGGTAAAACTGATGAAAGCAGTAGTGAGGTCAGGAATAATGTCACCTTCATGCCATATGGGAATTATTCTCTTCTATTATTAAAGCATTTGTTTCCAACTTGTAAATAGGGTTCAAGTCAACATCCAAACTGTAATTATGATTTAAAAATCTCTACAAGGCCTGACCTGGTGTTGAATTTACATGGAAGCTGCTAAAAAAAAAAAAAAAAAGGAGCAGAAGCAAAGCATGCTTCACATCATCCAAAGTCTGCCGTTCAATTTAATTAAACCCACATTTAATGGTTATAGTGCCGTCGGGCTGCTCACCCAACCAAATCTGCTATCATACAACTGTTTTGAATGGCCCGGTGATGTGACAGCTTGTAAGTTATAAACATGGGAATCTTTTCATCTCTACCAGTCATCCCATATGTGTGCGAAAGCATCATGATCACTCATTGGACAGGACAAGTGTGTGTGTGCGCAACCACAGTGAATTTAATGCGTCCAAAATTAGTTTGTAATTTGGTCTGTAAGCTGTAATGGATATGTACAAAGTTCTTCCTAATGTTTATGTTTTTCTTATAGATCGGTTTGACTAACCTGTAGTAATGTAATGGCAAAAACCAAAAAATAAATAAAATAACGGTCATATTGGAAAGAAAGTCTTATCTTAAATGTCTCTTATCCCATAACATTTAGCCCATCACCTTCTTCTCTCTTTTCAATATTTTCTTCTTTATGGGTCGAGGAGTAATCCATCCCCACTGATATGAGTGACTGAGGTTTTAGCTCACTGAGCAATGAGAGAAGTCAACTGTCCTGTCTTCCTCTCTCTTCCCCCCCAAGAGATGAAATCACATTGTCAGACCGGCGATAACTGATGCATGATGGGGCCCACGAGGTCTGTGCAAACCTGTCACAGCGAGCATCCTATGGATGTTCACTTCTGAATCTTTCATGTGCTATCACCCAGCAGATAAGGTGCAAATAGGATTGGTTTGCTGCAGCTGCTGTATTGCTTTAGTAAATCTGCTGTAAAGACTGTTGGATTTGAAGGTGATCGAGTTGGAGACAGGTGTGTATAGAGGGAGGGAAGTTGGAACAGAGAGAGTAAGACTATGTGAGGAGAGATTATAGTTAGCTGCAAATGTACATACAGAGTGCTGGAGTGCTAGTGCAGAAAGTCCCCATTCTGGCTTTTAACTAATCCAAGCCACATGTATGCTCTCATATAAAAGAAAAAAGTTAAAGTAGTATTAAAATATCAATTACTGTGACAACATAAATGCACAGAAATTTAGCAGCAGCTTAATGCTTTTTACTCTCTCCCAATCCCCCCTTCAACAACAACAGTCTGTCTGCCTGTCAGCTCGCACAACAGTGTAGTCATCGACCGTATCTTTTTTGTGTCTCTTTTGTGCCAAAATTGGCTCTGGATTTGATCAGAGATGGAAGAGGAAGAGTGGGGAGGGAACAAAAAAAATAGTATAGCTCTCACTTTGATTCATTTCGGCTGTCGTTCAGCATCTCTTTCTCCTGGGAGGAGGGGTCAGTCGGAGGGAAATACACAAGCAGCCAAAATTGCAAATGGCTTCAGCAAACAAAACAAAACAACAACAAAAAAAAAGAGCTTTTGTTGTCTTAAGCTCTCATTCACAAGAGCTAAGTGAATTGAAACCTGGAGAGGAAGATTTATTTTGTGACCTGTTTATGAGATGTGGAGAGGGGGTAAATTCCCAAACAAAACAAAACAAACAAAAAAAAACTGTCAGACAGAATATTCAGAGAAGTTAAGAAGCAAGACAATTCTCTGGCTCTTTGATTCTCACTCAGCTGCAATGTCTCACATGCTCCCTCCCTTTATATTTAGAGGAAGTGAAGCCACAAGGGAGGAACCTCTAATAAGTGATTGAAGGATTGGTGTCATGATATCATTCCTGCACAATTTAGGAGGAGGAGGAAGTTCATCATTCATTCATTGGTTGCTGCAACTGGGAATTGGGTGTACTACAATTTCTTCGGTTCATCCGGTTGGGTTTCGGCACAATCACACATGCAAGAATCAGCAACAGCTCTCAGCCAATTAGTTTGGAACCACGCCTGCCTTGTCTTGTAAGTTTCACTTTCTCTTTCCGCCGTGTAAAAACGCTTCAGTGCAAATTAAAAGGTGAGAGACAAAGAGAAGGAAAGCTAATCTCCCGCAAGTAAGCTGTGAGCTAATACTCAGGCAACCAGGAGCCGCCAAACACACACACACACACCATTAAAAGTGTTTACAGCTCCTTTTTAAAATTTCAGTTTGGCAAACAGAATTAATAGCCACTTCTAGCAGGTTAAGGTTATTCTTGTTTGTTCGCTCATTTCCCAACTCTCCGTCTCTCTAATTCTTTTATTACATCTCTGTTTTTCCCTTCCACTGCCTCTTTGCTGAGTCAGTGCTTGTACTTACACCGAGCGAGGCTCCAGAATGATGTGCTGAATAAGTGCCCTTATATCCGTCGCTGATGTAGCAAAAGGCTGAGGGAGAGTAGGTGCAAATATGGGAAGGAGAAGTCACCGGTTTGACTATAATGAGGGGAGGAAACTGTGTTTTATATAGTACCCAGAAAAGAGAAATGTGCTGACATTATTTCAGCATAGGCTATGATGTGAGACGTTTAGGGACGTGGGCAGATGAATAAATGTATCGATGGCAGAGGGGAATCTGACATTTTCCACCGTTTCTGTAAAGTTAAAGAGGATATTTGGCAGTGGCACAGACTCATTAGGGTTGCGCAAAAAGTCACTTACAAGACAAAGAGTCTACCAACTCTGACTATTATCCTGTGCATTTTGGACACATGGATCCTTCCCACTCAACTAAGACTGGGGCAGTAGCCGTCAAGCTGTTCCTCTCCTCTGCAAAGAGCTGGGCCAACTCGAGGGAAAAAAGGCTTGCTAGTTGGATGTCTTCCCAGAGCAATTAGCTGAACCCACACGCCTGTTTGATTAATACACAGATGAAAATTAGCCTCTCACAGCCACTATGCTGAGCCTAAGCCTCTTTCATAGTGACCAGGTTAGATGTCAGTCTGCACTTTCCAAACGTTGGCTCATGTTCGGCGTGTATGCAGGGTGTAACACTCAAAAAAGCATCTTGGATTTGTACGATCCACATCACTGCCGTTGAAGCATGATGAATGGGCCAAGAGGCAGACCACAGTCATCTGTGTTGACAAATGAAGCTTTTTCCCCCCCGCCTTGCTTACTCCACCTGCTTACCGGTTTACATTGCCATGCAATCGTCGCTCAGTCAACCAGGGCGCAATCCATACATATGTGACAGATAGGGCGTAGTTATCAAAGCTGGCAGTCCCAATAATTAGAAAAAGGCAATAGTCGAGGCCGAGGAGACCATTTCCCTGATGGATTAACAGCAATCGCTTACAGCGGCGTTCCAGAGCTGTTTACACTGGCAGTCATAAGGCAGATGTATTGCGCATCAGTAATGCCTTCCCCTGAATCCACTTGATCAAAAGCAATCGCTAGCTAATCAACAGATGTAATGGTGTACGATGGTCTGTTTCCAAAAGCAGCAGATGTATTATCATCAGAGGGAAAATAAGATGTGTAAACAACAGGCACTTCCCAGCCATCCGGACTCTATCCCGTTCTCTCACACACACACACACACACACACACACACACACATACATACTCACATACTGCAACCCACCTGGGAGGGATGATCTGAGCACCGACTGTGATGTCAGTTACACAGAGAAGAAGAGGACACCAAGAGCTATTCTGAGGGTCCCCCACCCGCTGTTTTAACAAGGCCCAGATCAGTGAGCCTTCCCAGGGTCAGATGGCCGGGGGTGGTGCCTCTCAGTTCTGGTGCCATCCCCCCCATCCCCTCACCCCCCCCCCCCCCCCCCCCCACCAGGTCTGCAGCTGTGTGTGAGAGATCCTGCTGCACTCTGTCTAGCTTCTAAGGTTGGTTAAAAACTCAATACTTGCCATCACACCTATCCAGGATGGGAAACAGTGCTGACATCACCTACTCCAGAGACACAGAGGCATCCCGGGAACGGTTAGCAGAGGAAGCAGGAAGGGAAGTCTGTCACATTCAGAGCATCTTGTACTCAGACGTGTCACAAACATGCATATAGACACATGCCTCATAAATTTCTCCTCGCTGGAGGCTGTCACGGCGGGGTGTTGAGATGCCATGCTTGCCATGACAATTAGCTGCACATCTGGCCTGATGATTTAGAAAGTTGGCCAGACAGCTGGTACAGCGCTGCCAGTGTTTAATGTGTAAATCTAAATGGTCCTTGAACACTGAGAGTGAATGCAGTCTGAGAGGAGGGTCAGAGGGTGTTGCAAGTTGGCCACTGAATGTGATGTTAAATGAAAAGTGTGGCAAATAGATTCCTGTAAGGCGTGATGCCAACAGAGAAATACTGCCGCTTTCCTGACACAGTATGTGATACTCAGCTGTAAAATGAGTAAGCAAGGGTGTCAACTCAAATTATGGGCACACAGAGCAAGTAGAGAGTAATCCACAAATGAAAAGCTTTGGTGAAAGTTTATGGGCGTTTTTTTCAGTGTTTGGTAAATGGTGATTTACTGCAAGCCAACAGACCCGGGACTTCAGTGGAAGACTAATATTTGAATCCCTGGTGCTCCAACCTGCCGTGTTTTCACTGATGCAAGATGAGTCCTGATTAAAAAATGTTATTAAAATGTTAACACAAAACAGTGCATTAGTGCATTTTGCACAACGGAAGGTGGACCTTCTGAAAATTCAATTTATCTACCCTCTTAGGCTTAAATCATACAGAATATTACAAAAATAACTTTAGGCAGGGATTTATAAGATGTAGGTAAACTAATGCAGAATTTTAAACAGGTTAAATATATAATACCTCATTGCTCCCAGTTAACCTGGTGCCAACGTGAATGAGTGTACATCCACACAAAAAATAGGGCTGCAGTTGTTGCAGCTGACTGCTTAAAGAAAGAAATATTCATCGACATAGCCCAAGTGCACGCATGCAGACTAAACGCCGGAACGTCTGTGCTCAGCTGGACAGATAGCAGTAAAGGTTATTTGAGTAATTGGCTTGATGATTAGCAGAGCACATGTGTAATCAGGGGTGTAGTGGGAGGTTGCTTTCAGAATGTAGATTCAGACACCTGCTGAATAATATTTGTGATGTAAAGGTGAGCCGCAGTCACGCCTCAGCACCCCCTGTCGCTGTGACGCCGCCTGTATTGATGAATTCAGGGCGAAATCTACCACAGTCTTGGTGAAAGAAACTGGTGTGACTGCAGTGGGAGCAGGTGTTAGTGAAAGGTCATAACAAGTTGATATATATCTATATATGTAGATATTGTTTTGTAATCCTATTAAATGGTTATATTACATCATTGATGCTGCCAGTTAAACGGGGCTCATCAATTTGAGGAACACAAATTGAATAAATGTCTTATCTTTAATTTAGAACTTAAACTGTGAGTAAGTTTGATATGTATTTGGTCAAAATATTAAACTGAGTTAATTTGTCAGTTTGTTTTTAAAGATTTGAATTTACCCTCCAGGACAAATCCTTATATCGGCATATCCCCCATCTCTCAGACAGCAGGCTCTTAAATGAGAGAAATAGGTTTTATTAGATGTAAACTGCATCTTAATATCATGACAGTAAGATGGGGCCGGGTTGAGGGGGGCAAAGTTACGCCTTAGTCTCCATAGTACAGACAGAGGCAACAAATGAACACTAACTTGGCCTGTATGGCTATTTAAAGGATGAAATGCCTCCCTGTGAAGCTGGGAGAGGGGGAGCAGCCCGACACTCACCCCTCCGCTACGAGCATCGGCAAGTCCCCGACTCTTAATTATCCACCTGGAATGATGAAAATGAAAAAGAAATAGTAAAGATGGAACCACAGCCGTGGCGGCTGGCGGGTCATTTAGCTGAGCATTTATAAAATGAGATTCCCCCGCTCGGTGTGTGGAGCCATATTACAAAGTTTTAATGCCTGTCTGGAGAAATAAAGAGAGGTAAGGTCGCCCTAATCTGCCAGTTTATACGGCGTGAGGTATCATGACAGGAGCTCTGACACTCCTCTCAGACAGCTCACTCATTCTCACACATATTTAGTATTCCAGCAATCTCACGCGCTATCACGTCATCAGAGTGAGACAGATGGTGAGACACTTAGAGAAAACACCTGTGTTTCTCTCTTTGCAGTGTCTGGTGTTCATCATTCCCACTTCCACCCTTCCCCTCTCACACTAGAAAATATATACAGCATATGAATGTTATTAGAAAATAAGTTTGCAAGTGAAATAAAAATGTCAAGAGAGCATACTTCGAATAAAGCTTCTTTTTTACATTTTACAAATAACAGCGCTCAGCGAATGCCTTCCTAATAAGCACCAGATGCAGAATCTAAATGCTTCATTATATTGTCTTCCAGGTGCAGACCTATACACTTCAACCAATAAATGTATGCAGCCATGATAGTTGTCACAGCTGCTTTTATTCTGCAGGTTCTGCATGTGCTAGGGTCTCCTCACTGCTGTGTTTAGGGATGCGGCGCTCGTCTTCACCTCCTCGTTGGCTACTGAAGAGGAGAAAGCACCAATTCCCACATCAAGCACAAACGTTAAACAAGCTTTAATTAAACTGTAAAGTGTAAACTCCCTCCTTGTGTCCAACTCCTTTAATATGGTGCTCTGATGCTATCTGTTACGATATAGGAGGTGTTTGTTACAATCATGCCGATCCCCTCTAATTATTGTAGCGTTTGACGTCGTCCTTGGGCTCTCAGACATTTGTTCACGGCAGCCATTTTGCGAGAAGGAGAGAAATGTCAGGAGAGTTGACTCTGAATCTGATGGGAATCGTGTAATGTCAGAGCTGCTGTGTTCAGCAGCATCTGATAAAGCGCCCAGCTCCTGAAAGCATTCTCCGGTGAGAGCCGGGCTGCCTTGTGCCACCCCTGCTCACAAAGGTGATTCAGCATGTGTACGAGGGGATCTATCCGTTGTATCCGTTTCTTTCCCTGATCGTGTCCAAATATGAGCCGACTAGACTGTCAAAGTGAGGACATTACCTGCGTTTGAGAGAGGCATGATTTGGACAGCCTCTGAGCAGTGGACTGTGGCGCATGTTATAAACGCAAACAGACAGACACAAAAATTGCCACACAGCCCATATCAACATCTTCTGCAGAGCGGCTGTCATTGACCTTCATGCCACTCAGGTGTGTAACACACCATGACCCGGAGGGTCCTCTGGCAAGGCCTGATCCTTTGCCTTTCTCACCCTGCATGGGTTGGTGTCAGCTGGGGCCGGGGTGTCATGTAACCTTTCACTCCTTATCAAAGTCAGGATGGATACAACCTGCCCTGAGTCACTGACCGAAACACTGTCTCTCCACATCTGGATCTTTCTGTTTGCTTCTTGCTCTCTCCAGTTGTTTTACACTAAATGTCAGTTTTGATCAGTTCCACGTTTCACCTCACTTCAAGGGTCTTTATTCTTATCTAGTCTTATGTTAGTTTTGTCTTAGATATTGATATATTGCCTCCCAGCACCTGAGTGGACAGGACTGTAAGTGTTTGACAGCTGAGCCGGCAGGAAGACACAAGTTCAATGTAAACACACTTAAAAGATACGGACAGACAGTTAGTAGTTGTATACTAACCATGCCATTTACCATTTTAACAAACTGGTCTTGACTTTTTGTCCATATTTTTCATGCTCATCCTGCTTGCTACGGTACAACACAAGGCTTAAGGAGGAGAGGAGGGAGATTACTTTGGCTAAAAGCAATAGGTTGCGGTTCTGAAGTGTTGCAAGCCACTGTTAGGCTGTGTCAGGCATGGACAGAACGGAGACGTTACTGCTTGAAAGAAGTTTATTTCTTTGGCTAAATACAAAGAAGTTTAGTGGCATTCAGACCAGGTTAATGCACATATAGGAATTATAGAATATATATAATTTGACCTCTTGTGCAAGAACATTGAGTGAGCCATCCCTCTTTTCATCTATCCTTCATTCCTGCCTCCTCATTTATTCTTTCTTTCTCTCACTGTTTTATTCACCTTCCTCTGAAGATGGCCAACTTAATGCATGTTCAAAAAGCCTGGGCTCTGCCATGTATTTGTTCCAGTTAGACAGGGTTTAGCCAACTCTGTAATTGCCCCACGGTTAATCCCCGCCTTTCTTTTTAGCCACTTTCAATGGAGGGTAAATTACTTCTTCGTCTGCCTGTGGCACAAATTGGTTTACGGAGTGTGTGTGTATTTGTGTGTGTTGTGCACGTTGTAAAAGACAAATTATGGCACTCCAAAGGTTCAAACATGAAAGACTGCAGGTGTCCACACACGTCAATAGCAACACAATAAGACAGAGTAAAGTAAAAGAAAAACTGGATTATGATGAAAGGCTATGTAAAATAACCATAACTGTTCTCCGCTGAGACAATGGGTGATGGACGACATGTATGTTATTTGTTAACAGCTTGGGGGAGACTTGGGGGAGACTGTAAAACCGATGCACAATTAGCATGCTCTGGGTGAGGGGTCCGTAAATCTGTCATGAGTAAAGCATCTGAATGTGTGTGGCGCCAGTCTGGAGGCCCATGTAGTATGGATCGCTGTGCAGATACCTGCAGAAAGCCAGATTAATAGTGATGGGAAGATGAGATGCCACAAAGAATTCATTATTCGCCCTCTTAAATAAATGAGCCCTGGGCTGCTACTTCATTGCTGCCACCTCAGATATAACAGAGACTTTAATAGGAGCTGTCGCGAGGACCGCGCTGTGGGCATGTGCATGTTCAGCCTTGTATGTGTGCAGACCTTTCTATTGTTGTCGGTGTCTTACATACACGTGTACAGCTCTGCCCGTGTTGCAGGGGAAGATGTAAAGGAATAGGGAAGAAGAGGGTGTGTGTGAATTCAATCCTGACTTTAAGTGAGCTGTATGTTTGAGACGACGGACAATCCTTTATTGCTTCCAAGAAAGCTTACAGTGCACATCCCACTGCCGGCCTGCCTGGAAATGCTGGTTATGGACATCTCATTGAGTTTCCCAAACATTCACTCTATGGATTAAGTAATCATCATCTGTTGTATAACTGCCTGTCTGTATCTACACAGCCATATTTTTTTTACTAACCACGCAATAATACCCCTCTGAACTACTCTGAAAATGGCAGTCTTACAATCTAGTAGAGCATTGGACATAATTTACCTTTTTATGTTGCCGGTTTTCATTCATATAAGTTGCAAAGCATTTGCCAAAGAGATAAAATATTCAGTGTTTGGCTCAATAGATAAGTGACAACAATAAGACCTCAGTGGGAGTTTGATTGCCTCTCAGACCTTACAAAGCATGCTATCAAATACTTTGACAAAGGTAATAATCCTCCAAATTTTCATAGAAAAATAGATTTGATATGGCCCGTATATGTATTTACCTTCTGCAGGCTGTTGTATTTCTTATTATTTATGGCTAATGATGCTATTCACACACCAAAATAAGACATGATGCAGGCAGTTTGAGCTACCACTAATGTTAGCTCATTTATATAGGTGCATTTCTTAGTGTACTGGTTTGCAGATCTATGTGGTGTAGTATTCATATCTTAAAGGGACAGCGTGCGTGTGTGTGTGTGTGTGTGCGCGCACCATCCTATTGTCACTACAGCACAGAGGAGTGTCAACATTAAAGCCTGATGACAGAGCCCTGCAGCGCTGGTCACACTCACACTAATGGGGAACGTACAAACAGAGAAGTTCAATTAGTGACATGGAAACGTTTGCTACTGTACATAATAGTGTCCCTTTGTGTAATATGACATCTCACAGTGCTTCATAGTAAATGTATTTTTAACCCAGCTGGTCAAACTCCATTATATATATATGATATTCAGTACTATGCAACTCTTCCAACCTTTATCTGTGTGCTCTAAATCTGTCAAGGCCATTCCAGTTATAGTGACTGTGTGTTCTGTCACTGAGGCTGTATCATCATACCCCTCCCCTCCCCAAATCCCTCCACCCTCTTCCTGGCTCTTATTTTCTCATCATGCTGCTTGGCGCCGTCTGCCATGCTTTTGTTCCGTCCTCACTTCCAGCCAAAATGGAAGCATCTGGCTCCAGGCTCTTCGGCACTGGACAGTTATATTTACCAGTCCAGTAATTGGGGTTGCAAAACCTCCTTGTTGATGTGTGTGTGTGTGTGTGTGTGTGTCTGTCTGTGTGTGTGGGCTGATCACTTAGCCCTATAGAAAGCAGTGTCTGCCAGGTTACACTGGAAGAAAATAAGTCACGTATAGCTGCATAATATGAAATTGAAATGACACATTGTGGTGGTTAATTAATATTTGCTAATTAGATATTTACTCATACATGACACATTATGCATTTTTAGATTAAACCTAAATGTAAAATCTATTCCAGCAACCATTTTGGATCATATCACATCCTGTTTCTGGTTCCAAATACGCAGCTGACTCCTCTCATGTGTGGGCAGGATGACTAACTTTGGCAACTCTTTGTTTATCACACAATAAAGTGTCTTGTCTAATGAGGTAGAGCTATTTACCAACCGAGGTATTCCCCACCGATTAGTGGGAGATCGTGGGTTAAGATCTTTCAGAGAAGGAGGCTCTTGTAATGTTCACATTAGCCCATTAATTAAAAAGGTAGCTTTGAGTAACTGAGGAAAATGTTCTGTGTTTTTATGCACAGGATAAAAACTTCAGAACCATCTTGATGAACTGAAAACAGTTTAGTGTGCCCAGGACTATTCTATCCAGAGCGCCTTGCACCAAACATTTGTAAAAAGGTTTTATGCGGAGCTAAAAATTTCTGAAAGAATGCAGAGAGACTGGAACAAAACAATGATTTGCAGGTGTTTTTTGTTTTTCTTAAGGAAGCCCATTATGAAACCACCAGCTACAATAATTCTGGCAGTGTTGCCCAGTTGATTGCTTGGTAGTTTAGACTATTATAAACTAATAGTGTTTTGACTATTGGTCCAACACCAAATAGCACAGCAGGATCATGAGATCCCATTAACCCTGTGAGTGCAAGCACAGCACTCAAGCACTGGGAAGATTATTGGCCCATCAAACTGGTGACCTTTGCCAAATGTTAGTTTTATTTAACCTGCCATCCTTTTTAAACGTCCCTCCATGCTGCACTTTGAGTCTGTTGGATCAGAGTTCACACCCACTCAGTCCCTGACTGCTTTAATTTGCATAAATGATGACTGAGTGAGGTCAAGTGACCTCAGTGCCAGTCACTCCATCCCTCTAAATGAAGACTGATGAGTGATTTAGTTTTTCATAACGCCTCACTTTGCCACAGGCACTTTGTTCTTTATCACTTTTTCTCTAACTGTTCTCTCACTCGGTTCCCCCTCTCTCCTTTTTTTGTGCTTTATTGCCCTCTTTTCCAAAAAAAAAAACCCTGTCCTTTCCACCTCTCCTGTGGGAGACATGATTCTTTTGTATCAGATTGAGTCTGTCACAGTGATATTGCTAGTCTGATCACTGAGGCCCACCCTCCTTCTGAAGGACATAGTGATAGGAAGGATGGTGAGGTGCATGCCAGGCCTAGAAAAAGGTTGCCTGAATTTGGGTCACTGGCGTAAGATCACCTCTCTTTCCTTCACCTCCACAACTTACCTTCTGCTTACAGCTTCCATGTACTCATCACAACCTTGCTTCCCTGAAAAACCTATTATTCAACCCAAGGAGCTACAATCACCAACAGCGGATGGATTTTTTTTGTCATAATTTTTCGCAATTCAATTCACAGCAACAAAAAGAAGCCTCCAGGACCTTTCAGTTAGTGATCACAGTTCTTTTAAACGCCAGTCTCCCTCTGGCTACAAACACCTGGCCCTCCATCATTTGATGGCTCCAGCACGAAATATGGGCGCCATTAATAAGCTTCATTACAGCACATTGACATTTCCGCGATGTCTTTTTAATTACTTTGATTGATAGTTTTGGATAGACGGATACAGGATGAGGGAGGGAGAGACTCAGACGTTATGAATCAGTAACCTTTCCAACTTTCAGCTTAAATGTAAATGCGCCTAAAGGGTGATGGTCATACTATATAGATATACCTTCTTAGTGAATATTTCCATTTTGTCCCCTGTCTGAAGGTATACGTTACTTGGATTTCTGGTCAGGGAAGATAAATATGAAATTATTATGGCAAGCACTAGCTGGAAAGGCTTGCAAGATATTGACTAACTGCGGCCTATAGCTGAGCCTGCCAAATCCTGTCAGATTACACAGCATGGGAAGAAAATGATTCTTTAAAAACAAAGGACTCATTTATTCAGAGAACGTCCACCTCGTTTCTTTTGCTCCAGACTTTGTTTTCTTTTTTTTTTTTCTTCCTTCAGATGATAAGTCAATATGTTGGCTTGTTGTCTCATCTGTTGTTTGTAATTGTTTTGATTATAATTCTCATGGCTGCTATCCCAAACAGAGTACGGGAGCAGAAGACAAATTCGTTATTTAAAGGTGAAGTGAGTCATTCCGGAGGAAGATGGCGGATTGCTGAGTTTTGTTTTCAGCACAAACGCTACCTGT
Source organism: Larimichthys crocea (assembly GCF_000972845.2). Classification (NCBI taxonomy): domain Eukaryota; kingdom Metazoa; phylum Chordata; class Actinopteri; family Sciaenidae; genus Larimichthys; species Larimichthys crocea. Next base: position 1,553,856 of record NC_040024.1, on the reverse strand, counting down.
TGTGTTCTGTGCCATTATTTACATCATGATTAATAATGAGGATTACAGAAGTAAGTAAGTAAAGTGTCGTTAAGGGTGCAGTCTTAGGAAGTGTCCTCATTTAGGATCCTAATGACTCTTCCTGAGACTCTCAGTGTTGGCCTGGTGTATCTGGAACCTTCTTCCTGATCATATCAGGGAGAACATCTGGCTGGTTGGGGTCCTGGATTCTGTAACCTTTTGCAGTGTCTGGCATAGATATATTCACCACGTATTGTACGCTCAGCTGAGCAAACAAGTCTTTGCAGAGCCTTGTGGTCTTGTTTTTTCTGTACAAGACAGGGATATTCCCCGTCAGGGTGATGATGCAGTAGTAGAAATACCTCAGTATTTGAAGGGATACCTTGAATTCCCTCAAGTGTGTGAGGTGAAACAGTCTCTGCCTTGCCTTTCTCACCACAAAGTCAGTATGCAATGCCCAGGTCAGGTCTTTAGTGAGTGGACAGTGAGGTAGTTGAATCTGTCCAATCCCACCACTAAGAGGGCGTAGTTCCTCACCTGCTTCTTCCCAAAGTCGTCTGTCATCTCCATAGTCTTGCTGACGTTTATTGGAGGCTGATGTCTTGCCACTGGGTCAGATCTTCTTTAGATCAGCCTTCTCATTGTTGTTGTCTTTTATCTCTTGTCCTAAATGTTTTCATAGTTCTGCAGTAAATGAAGTAAGATGTGTACTGCTGTTCAGGATACTTTCTGCTACAGTATATTCCAAAGTTCAATCAAGGAGCAGTGCAGTCAAAGTGGCACAGTCTGTGGATGGCCTAGAGAGTCAGTCTAATTACAGAACCATCACAGGTACAATTTACACATTTCACCAAACTGCTCAGTCAGTGGAAGTCACTCTGGATAAGAGCTTTTGCTAAATGCCTTAAATGTAAATGAAGTTGTTTGTGATTCTGCTGTGTCAGTGCGCTGCCCGGTGCTTACAGCGCTGACAGAAGCACTCCCCACAGAACAAAGACAGCATGGCTGAGGCGGGCGGGGTGCTCGTGCCTGTCCTGTTTTACTCCAAACTACTTATCGAACAAGATCGCAGACAGGTTTTGTGTCATGATGTTAACGATTGAGGTAGGTAGGAGCAGAGTAGGGCTGGACTAAAACAATGGAGAACAATGGATGAACAGAAAAATTTCAAAATAAATTTGTGAGTGTGCCTGACTCTGGCCGCGTCGCCCCCAAAATTTTTGACACTGCTCAGCAAATTCAGTATTAATACATCAAGCTGTGTCATCATTGCCTTTTTAATGGGCTTTTATTTTGAAGTTTCATCTGTGTTGCGTTCCTGTGTATTTATAAATAATGACTTGAACATGTCAAAAGCTTTTATGACAATGTTCTAGGACACCAGTTAATGTCTCATTTTGACCATTGTCCCAGAATACCTTCTTTCACACCTTATTTTCCTTTCATCACTGAAGGCCACTTTACATTTCTGAGCTTAAAATAACTTTATTACAAATTTTAAATGGCTACACGTCACACTCAGTTATCCTTTATGGCCCGTTGAATTCAAACGGTAACAGACAAATGTTCCCCTCTGTGTTTTTTAATAACCTTATTACTAAATATTCCAGACTGCATGCAATTTTCTTTCATGAATGACTGAGTCAAATCTGTTCTGAACAGCAAAATGTGACAAAAGGTCTTAAAAAAAATCAGTAGGCCTTATTGGCTGAAAAAGAAAACAAGGATTTAGCCTCATTATCAAACCAAAATAAAACAGCAATGGAAACAAATATTTAGGCCACAGTCGGCATTAGTGTTAGAAAAATACAAAACATATTAGGCGAGAAAACAAGAAGGCTAACTAAATCAAAAGGCAAACAAGCAGCACTCATTGGGTTGGCTTTGCTTTGAAAATTAGACTCTATTCACTGCCATCTATTTTTCATTTGATCACTATTTCTTTCTCCCTATCTGCACTACATAGACTGTGAATAATGGTTTCATTTTCACCAGTCAGCAGCGACAGCTGTGCTGACTAATTCTAGCGACAAGAGCTGAGCTCTACATCCTATCACCTCAACACAGCAGCTGTAGTTCACCAGTTCCATCACAGAATTCACTGGCTATTTATAACGGCGCTGGAAATGATATCGCAGGGACTTCAAAATATTGATATGAAAATATTAGGGATAATTGCTCCTGCTTTTACTCTGCCACACTCCCATGTGAAACTCACGGCACTGCAGCACTGCACTACATCAGTGTGGGCTGAGCTGCAGACTGGAGGCGATGACTCACTTACATACTTGTATGTTCCTCTTTGTGTTTGAGTTGTCTTCACTTGCCTGCACTGAATATTGTGGGTAAGGGTACCAGTACGGTAGCCTGTATTAGAGCTAATACTAAATATATTTTAATTTAATAAACCCATAATATTTTTGTTTTCTTTTAAACAGCATTCAGACCTTTATGTGACAGCAAAGCTCATTTAAAATCTATAGGAATGAAATCCCATAAACAGGGAAGGGAGCATTGAACACTATATATATATATATATATATCAACTATACTGGGCAAAGCCTACATTAAGTGATTCAGCATTCCTCTTGGTGTGATTTTTATACCCACTTTCCGTGAGATCTCTCTGCCACACTTTTAAATTCTCACACCATATTTTCCAGGAGTCTTTTATCCTTCCTTTAATAACTTTCATTTTCTGTTTCCTCTGTTTTTCTCGACCTCCCTCCGCCTTCTGCCATCATCACTTGATGCCAGACAATGTGAGCCTCTTCTGTGAAGAGCAGTTTACTTGATTGGGATGATAATCAAAACCTCAAGTGGCTTTGCACCTTGGTGAGAAAGTGCTTCGCGCACAATTTTGTATCAAGCTTGTCCCCTTTTATCCTTGTAGGCAGGTATCCTTAGGTGGACAGGTAGTCCAGAATTTCAAGTTGACATAATTGCCCATAAAGTGCGAGTCCTTTCATTCCAAGCACAAAACACTAGACACCCTTTGAAATATTAGAAGCTGAAATTGTTAGAACTTCTCAATAATGTGCCATAATTTCAGGTCAATGGTACTGAAAATCATATTTCTGTCAAATCACATGAAGTACACCTTTTTTTTTTAACTCTTAGTGTTTTGGCAATAATTCACTTCAACACCAGTCCAGTATTTTGCTTTTGATATATTAGATAGTATATGTTTTTGGTGAATTGGATTTCCTCCCAGTGAGTGTTCAAACAGTCTGTGTGCATCGCACAGTAAAACTCTCTCCCATCAGTGTTGCTCACTGAGGTATTGGTCCATACTTTTCTCTTCTGATCTCCAAAATTTAATTTAGCTTTAATTAATACAGCAAATCTTCAGAGTCACTCAGAGGACAGCGTTCAGCTCTCTCTGTCTGTGAAAAGTCTCTTCAGTCTAACAAAGTTGTACAAGACTATTTTTGAGTCTGGCACTTTGCTTTAGAAAATGTAGAAAATGTGTCGGCTTTGTTCACATTTGAACTTCTAAAGATGCTCTGGTTCTCTTAAAGATGCTGCATTAGCGTGCGTTAACAGCATTGAGGTGCGCGGTTATGTTCTGCAGCTCTTTTGAACACAGACGGACCCCTGTTTCACAAGCACATGCAAATATTGGCTTCAGAGCCACGCTGCAGAAGAGGAGATGGTGCATTCATTGTTCGAGCGGTGCCTGAAAATGCTATTAGCGGCAAGATAAAGTGAGAGAGATGGAGTGAAAGAAAGATATCCATCTTTTATGAGCATTTCCCACTTCTTCCACTGAGCTTTCTGTGGCTGAGTGCGTCCATCCGTATACCCTCTTCACTAATCCCATTTAGCAAAAATGTAATCAAAAAAAACCCATTGGACTTTCTATTTCCCCACTCTCTTCCTGTGTGGGCTCGGCAGCACAGTCTTACATCATCGACATCAACCTCAGCTTCTGTCTCTCTTCAGTCAGGCTCACCTCTCCTTGTTGGTGCTCTGAGGAAAAACCACCTATGTGCTGTCCATTCATGTTGCGGATGATTACCTGTATGCTTGTGTCTCTGTAGACTTGGCTGCATATTCATTTCTCGCTGATTTGTATGCGAGGAAAGTCAGCCATGCTCTTTGTTCTGTTTAGCAATCCTGCTTCACATTCATGCAGTAACACGCAGTGCTTCCTCTGAGCTGACCAGTGCTGAGCTCCAGTATATGAAAGGTCCAGTGTAAGTTTCCATTACTGGCAGAAATTGAATATCATATTCATAGCTGTGTTTTCATTAGTCTAAAATCGCCTGAAAATAAGAATTGTTATCTGTTTGTCACGTTCAAATGACCTTTTTATATCTACAGATTGAGGAGGTCCTCTTCCATGGAGTCCACCATTTTAAGGGAGGGTACATCAGATATTTCACTTTTTTTTTAACAAGTTTCTACTTCATGCTTGAACTGAAAGGGAGAGGTGACACTTCACCACTAGATGCCGTTAAATTCTACACACTGGATCTTTAATATATAACTTGTGTTCACCTTCCTGACCTTTATTTTCATAATAACATCATACTAACCAAGTTAGTTAGACCTGGGACATTGCTGAAAGTAAGACACCAAGAAAAGAAGAAGTTAAAGAGAACAAACACACAGGTTATCCACACGAATTTGAAAGGAAAAATGAAGGTGAATGGTAAAATAATTAAAAATAATTAAATGAGGGATTATTCCAGACATTTCAGACGTCCTCTGTTTCAGTTTGACCTCTGAATAAAGTGGTTTGATAATCTGGTTAAACACACTCTTTCTTTTCCCATCAGACCTTGTTATAGCACTAGCGTGTTCCCTGATCTTAGCATCTGCTTTAGTGAGTTAAATGTACGTACAGATGACATTGAAGAATGACACCGTTGGCTCTAGTGAGGGGCTACAACATGTGTTTATGATACCGATGCCTCCAAACGAGCAGCAGAGCATCCGCAGAGATACGCGCTTGTTACTTTTACTGCTTCTAGATTTATAAAAGTTTGTAACCCTGTTTTGAAAAGTGCCATAGAGATAAAGATCATCATTATTATCATAAGTGTTTTTGTTAGCTGCAGTAAAAGCTCTTTGTCATTCTCCTGGCTGTTTGACAGCCTTTTTCCCAGTGTATAAATCTATCTCCCTGCTTGTTAGTCTGCCCATCTGCCTGTCTGTCTCAGCAAGCAACCAGCCTGTGGTCTGCCCCCCCACCCCCGCCCACGTTCCCACTCCTCCACCAACATTTTTTTTTACGGCTTCATGGTGGTTTGAGGACAGCCGAGCGAAAAAGAAAACATCCTAATCTAGGGCACGAGCTGCATTCCATTAGCTAGGCCTGCCAACCCTTATCCATTGATCTGCCCGGATTTGGGAGACTTTCTAACTTTATATTTTGAGGAGTTGTGTGGAGTGGGACTAGCGCCTCACTGATCTGACAGATAAAAACAAAGATGAAAGAGTTGCATTTAGGCACAGGCCCGGGACAATAGGCAGAGACGAGCGGAGGGGGATTGAGCTGGAGATAAAGGGATGAAGTGGAGGATGTAGAGGAATGTGAGAGAGGCAGGAGTTTGCCCTCAAACGCTGGTGAAGGTCAAAGGGTTTAGTGTTGAAAAAAAAAAACTTGTGGAAAGGTGCATCCTACATGACTCCTTTATCCAGTAAATAAAAGATCAGACTGTCAAAACGTCCCCCGACCGGCCAATGTTGCTTTCTCTTCAGATTTATGAATCGGCTGACTTAGCTTCCTGTAAGCCACCAGTTTAGCCACTGGTTCCAGATCAGCTGAAAAGGAAAAAGGAACACTTGACGGTAAAAGAGGAGGAAGATAAGGAGGAGGTTTGTGTTGCCTCATTTAAGATGTAAGAAGAACAGCTAAATATAAGTTAAGAAAGATGACAGTGTTTTAGAAATAAACATGAAAGCATATGGAGGAAGTAGACTAAGATCAGCATGATTAGTCGAAAAAAAACAAACAAGAGATGTCTTTTGCCAACGTTGAGCATTCTGTCATGGTGGAGTTTTCTTAGCCTTCCTTCCGTTTCCATCCTCTCTCCCTCCACCATCCGTTCTCCCTGTCAGCTTCCCACGCAGTATACGTTGACCAGGAAATGCATATTTACCCAAACACTTCCTTAATTAAAGCTGTCGCTCCTCTCGGCTCGGTGGTCCGTCTCAGCCCCCTTAGCCCTCGGTGACAGCCATTCAGAGCAGAAAATCTGTGGACTGCATCGCCCTGCTGGCGAGCTAATCTCTGCCTCTCACACCCTGTTTCTGAATTAACTGTCCTCATTATCGCATCCTCCCAGAACCTCTATCCCTCTCTTCTCTTTTTCTATCAACCCTCTCCCTTTCCATCCATCCTCTCCCCCTCTTCCTCTTCAGCCCTCCTCCTCTCACATGTAGCTCTTCCCTTTTTCCTTTCTGGCTCACCCTCCAAAAGTAGGACGACAGGAGAGAGAGAGAGAGAGAGAGAGAGAGAGAGAGAGAGAGAAAGAGAGAAAGAAAGTTTTTCTTTTTTTTTTGTTCCCTTCCCTAAAGTTGAGAAATTCTAAATAGCGTTGTGAGTGGCCACAGGCAAGAAAAACGCATTTTAGTGTCAGCCAAATGATAATTGCATTTTAGCCGTGTTGGTGGTGGAGGGGGCTCATTACATAAGCAAAACATGAGAGATCACTATGGTCGGGGCTGGAGCTGTCACAGAGGTGTTTTGAAATGTAGCCAAGGGAACATGGCTGTATTACTAGAGCCCAACCACAAACCATTTGGTCAAGCTTTTTTCATTAACCCTCACTCACCTCCTAATGGTGTCATGCAATCACAGCCAGCACCCTACAAGTTAGTGTCTTTAGAAAGCTACACCGCACCATCCATGTTTATTTTATGCAGATCCGGAACTTTCATTTTGTCTCAATTGTGTTACACATAAGCGGTCGTGTTTCCATTGCTTTTCTCTGATTTCGGCAGGCATTACAGCACTGACAGTAACTATGGAAACAGCAATCGTCATGTTTTAAATTGAGACCATTATAATCACTTAAAAATTGTAGTACTTGTAGTATGTTCAACCTTTTCTGCCAAAGTATAAACTGCTCCGCAAACACAAAATACACAATTTGCAGACATTAATGAAACAGAAATCAAGAGTACAAATCATCTCTTTTATAAACACTGTGAACATTTTTTGTTAATTAGCAGCCAAGCAAACAAACTTTCTATCTTCAAGCAAACTAGTTGGCACAGAGGAATTGTAACCATGGTTAACATGACTAACTCCAGCATGTCCCCATGTTCCCCTAACCAAATAACCTCTATAGTAGTTATGTAGATAGCACAATAACATTTCTGTTTTTATGTAATACAACAGAGGGTTCTTTTACAAAGAAAATGAGACTTAATGCCTTAATTGTCCAATCAGAGCTGACAGCTGAACAAAGCTGTTAAATAAAACGACAAACACCCCAACACAGCTTAAATTATTCAGTGATAGTGCCTTTAAAAACAAAAAAATAATTCAGAAATGCTCTAAAATGGTGTGCGGAGGCACATTTGTATTTTTTAATACCTAAAATGGTGTCCAGGATGAGCAAGCAGACTATATTTATGACATAAAGCCACAATACAATAAAACTGTGCAGTCTCTCTGTAGCGTAGACAGGTGCAGAGTATAAAAGTGAGTCCGAATGGGTTTTTGCTTGCCAGGCGATCCGTCTTTTGCCAATTCTAGTCTCCTTCAGTAGAGTACAATACAGGCACTGTAGGGGATATTCTCCCCAGTGAGGCTTCTTGTCAGCAGCCAGCACTGGCTAGATTGTGGAAGCTTCTGTGTGCAAAACGCCAGACATTACAGGCCTGCCTCTGAAGCATGATTTATTATATACATTAAGTGCATCAGGGCAGTGTTCCAAAGTCCTTAGCTAATAGTATTCACATTGTACATGGACATCTGTTGTCTGAGAACATGTAGTACAGTAACTGAGTGGCAGGTTGAAGGCCACAGTTGGAGACCTCTCAACACAAAGTGAAGGTGTCCAAGAAGAGAGTACAGCACGTTCTGGCACTGATAGCACACTCCATCACTTGTCGGCAACGCTGCAAGCTCTTTGATAGCCAACACTTTAGCAAGATGGACCATTCCATTGGCGAGGATGCAGTTAAGGGTCTGAGAGACTGATAGACAAGCACAGGATGTCAGGCTACAGTGAGCAAGAGCCAAAGGACGAAGATGAAACTGGAAAACCCCCTTCACCCAAAAGAAAAAGAGAGAGGCTGTGGGAAAGGCAGGCGGGAAGGAAAAGCGTTCTTAGATAAAGACCTCAAATGCTTTCATTATTGGCTGCCAGATGCCAGCATGAGATAGAGACCGTCCTCAAGGCGTTGGGTCAGGACTCCAATCTCCAGCCACAGCAGAGCGAGACGGCCCGCAGAGGAAAAACAATTCACCACTGTTGACATGTAGGCGATGGAAAGAACCTCGGTAACTCTGAGGCTCGTAAACACAGACACACAGGCTGAGCGGTGATGCACCAGTGTGTGGTGGTGTTGTTGTTGAGAGTATGGAGAAGCATCACTGAATGTACTACAACAATCATGTAGGCGCACACCTGCACTCAACCTCAAAACACTGACAAGAAAAACCAATAAAGCCTCCTCAAACACATCAGTTTATACGTCACATACACATAGAATGCAAACACAAAGCTCACTCTGTATTTTATTTCTTACGAGCATCATTCAAAGAGGCACATCATTGCATTCCTCTCAGAACACTACAGCTCTTTTTTTTTTCTTTCCATCTCTGAGCTAATGATGTTCCCCTGCTCCATTCAGAGGCCTTTTTAATGACACATGGAGGAGGGAAGGGGGCTTGGAGGGAGGGGGAGGCCATGTTGACCTGCCTTTTATTGAGAGTAATGGAACCAAAATGGCTCCCATCGGGTCCAATATTTCTCAGGTGGCTGTTCATTTATCACCGGACCTGCATTTCCCAGGAGAATCATAATACAGACGGGGGGAAAAAAACATTCAGCTCCCCATTAATGGCTACCCAGTCTGAGCTGAAATATTTCTGCAGGAAGAGTGACATCAAAAGCGTCCTTTTATATCTGCAGGCACGACGCACTCTGCCATTGTCTTATTTCAGTTAAGCACTTCCAGTCTGCTCGCCTGCTACAATATAACTGTATCTTATTCAGACCAATACTGAATGTAGAAATCATCGGCTAATGTTAGGAGCTGGAGTCAGTGGAGGGTTTGGTGATTGTTTGGCTAGTATCGAGAGCACGTGTGAGCAACAGTGTTTGCATCCAAATTAACCAGAATCCCCAGACTTTAGTGTTATTTCCCCTGACAAACCAGGTTTTATGCTCTATCCAAGTCACTCAATCCATTTCAGGATGCAATCCCCCGAACACAGCACACGAGAGAAGCACTGATGCAAAACACGTCAGTCACTCTGACAGTTTTACTTGACGTATACAAAGATTCCAAAAAAATAACACAAAATGGACTAAAGCAAGACGCTCTAAAAGTTGTTTAGTGTGCAGCAAACCAACGTTTTACAGCTGTACTAAAATATTCATCGGGCGGGAGCTCATCCCAGACAAGCAGCATCGACGAGTGGATTTATCTTTTTTGTCAGTCTCCACTTGTAGCCCAGACGGCTTCACAAAAACACCCCCCCAACTCAGGGGATTTAAAGCCAGCGCTTTTCACCTCATTTCCCTCCTTCCTTACTTTGCATTATAAAAACAAGGTGTTTTCAAAAGGTCATGCTGTAGGTGTGCACGGTACCAAAAATCTGAACCAAAATCAAAAATGGGTTCTCTCTCTGCCTTGGGCACTGAATGCCTAGGGTCTGGCTGCAAGGCAGTATAAGGTTAAGGAAGAACCTTCTGAATCACAGTAATGTTGATATTACTTTGGCCCCTGTAGGAGGTGGTATGCTGGGATTACACTCAACCTCGACTGAATACAACTTGTTTTAGCCCTCCAGCTTCCTCCTGTCACAGCTCAATAGTCTTCTATTGCATTTGACTGTTGTGCACTGTGCAGACAAATCATTACAGAACGAGGGCCAACGTTCACATAAGTGCTCTACAGATTTTAAACCTTCAAATTTTGAATATATTTCTGCCTTCTTTAACTTAAAGGAAATTCACATTTTCTTACAAGCTTCATAATCTTGACCATCATAATAAGTAATAATGCACCTTCACAGATTTAGTCTAAAGCACTAAATCTGAAATTCACATAATAAGCCAAAGGTCATATATAGATCAGTTTTTGGTTGGTCTGTTCTGGGCTACTGTAGAAAAATGGCGGACTCCATGGTAGAGGACCCACTCTCACTGTAGATATAACAGACTCATTGTAAAACAACAAAACACAATGATTCTTATTTTCAGGTGATGAAAATGAAAACATACTAATGAATATTGTATTCAATTCCTGCTAATACATAGTCCTAATTCTTAAACACTGGACCTTTAAACTTAAAAACAGCTGAAAATGCTTTTGTTTACATCCTGTCGTCTTGTTACAGCGACGTAAACATGGACCACTGGGTGGTCAGCTAGAGTATAACACAAACACTGAGTTGGGGGTTCAAAATGCTAAATTATCACAAACTACAAATAAGGACTAGTTGTTTCCCCTTTTCTTTGACAACCACAATGGAGCTGAATAATCCCATTTTAGCACCGCCAAATCAGTGAGCTATCTCTCATTACCTTTGCTAGATTGCTGTCTGTTGGATATGAGAGGGTCTTTAATAGAGAGCTCAGTGCGACGTCCAGTGATCGTTGATAGTGTTTGATATGGGGAATCGGGGGCCCCCAGGCTTAGCTTATGCAGTCTAATCCTCATAGAGAGATAAGGGGAGAAGGCTTTTTAATGTGACACACACTTCATGCACAGAGGCATACACACACACACATCACAGCACCAACGGTACACAAGCACACAGATTGAAGGGCACAAACACAACACCGGCACATTTACATACACACACACACGCCTCTGCTATCGTGCTGTCTGTGTATTTGACATTATCTCTGACACGCCAACAAAGAAGCCAACACATGTGCACACACAAACACTACACCAGCACTGTCAAGACACTTACAGTACGGTGTCAGATCTGAGGCATCTGGGTTATCTGGAAATAGGTCTTTTATCTCGGGCTTGTCATCATCTCACAAAACTGTGGGTGAGTGTGTGTGTGTGTGTGTGTGTGTGTGTGTGTGTGTGTGTGTGTGTGTGTTGGCCATTACTCCTCCTGATGCCGTGATGAGCACATGATCTTATGTCCTTTCATACTGGTACACCCGGCTTCATTGCCTATTCAGTCAGATTCGAAGCAGAGGCGGCAATCAGTGTTTTATTTTCTTTTTTTCCGTGCCTCTTCCTCCCCGCCTGCCACTTTTCTGAAAGTCACTGCCTCACCAAGCAGAGCAGAACAGCAAGTATTAAACATGTACACTGAGCCTCAGACGTGTAAACATCCCTCTGTAAAGCATTTCCAACCCATCCTTGACGAACACACACACACACACACACACCAGCCTATCAGATCAGCTGCCTTGATCAGTGCCGCAGTAATCAATCTCTATTATGCATTATCTCAGCGATCAGGAACAGACAGACAGACACACACACTCTTGATCACACACTCATCATTATCAATTGCGCTCTGTCTTTATTGGATCAAATGAAAAGTACAATGCACATTGACGTAGCAAATCCATAACAGCAAAAAGAACATCTGTTCAGCCTGCTGAATAATAAAAGCTACCTCGAACACACACACTGAAAGACTAAAAATCATCCACGAACACATATTTTCAAGTGAAATACCCACCGTCTCTTATATAAAGTATTGTCATCTATGCAAGAACGTTATTTTTACACCCAAGTATGCCGGCTATGAGTAATTATTTAATGTTTATAGTGCATGGATAGGAACAGAAACAAAGGGGAGTGACCGAGGCAGAGGCTGCAAGAGAGATAAATAGAAGAGGACAGAGTTCAAGAGAGACACAAACAATTACGAGAACAAAGAGAAGAAAAGCAAGAACCACCAGCTGGGTAGTGTTTATGCAAATTTAGATTTAGCAATCATATAAATGAATGAGGAGAATAGAAAGAGAAAGTTAGCAGTAGAATAAATTGCCTCTGTGACACAAAAGCAAAGAAATAAATGCCTAATTGGCGTGGAAATGTTTTTGATGATTAAGATGTGACAGAAAAAAGAAAGGCATTTGTTGAATTAATATTACATGGACATTTCTATGTAACAGGCATATAACTGAGTCAACGGCAAACATTAAATATGATCAAAAACGTCTTAGCCGAGACCTTCTTCCTACAGATCAAATTATAAATATGTTTATTCATATCAACTCAGCTTATAGAGATGCAGCTCATTAGTTTCTAAAGTTTGCCTCGAATTTGGTTGGCACTTATTTGAAACCGCACTAGAGAGACAGACACAGGTGCAGCGAGAAGCAGGAGACCAAGGCAGACAGGGAAAGAAGTGAGAAGACAGGAGGCTGGAGAAAGGAAGGGAGGAGGCTCATTAGGAGAAATTCGGGCAGAAGCAGTTGTGCGTTTTCCGTCTGCTCTGTAATTAAGAAATGGATTAATGAGAAAGAGACACACACGTCTGCCAATGCCACCACAATTAACAAGCTGAAGAAAAGTTTGTTGTTCCATGGCTGGCGAGAGAGAGAGCAGAGTGCAGGCATGACGTTCCGCTCATTGACTTCTTTTCTCCTTGCATCCTTCTCCGATCCATTTTTTTATGCTTTTGGCTGTGTTTATCGGGCCCGGCTCTCAAAAATGCCCTTGTTCCACTCTTTGCTGAAGCTTTCCCATTTGCCTTCACCTTCTCCTCCATATGTAGGCTACCTGCAAGTGGGGCAAGTTTGTGAGTGTGTGTGCATGCATTAGTGCAAGAGACAATACAAGAGATCTTTCACAGGGGTGGAAGGATAATGAGAACACAGGAAATCTTTGGATGGTGCTCTTTATTTTTACGCTTTCCTTTCAGTAAAACGCCTACGTGTTGGTTCAGTGATTAGTTGTGATTAGCTCACCTTTGCCATTTTCTTATTGATCTCAAGCTGCTCTCAGTGAAACACAAGACTTCCTGTACAGTACTTTCACATGAAAAGCCTTTTAGCGTCTCAAAGGGTATAATCCCTGCCTTTCCTGGCAGGCTTTTAATGTGAAGTGTTAAATTTCACTGACACTCTTAACATCGAGTTAAAAACAGCACAAAGTATGTGCAATTTAAAAATAATAAGAAAAGACAGACAGTTAAGAACTTTGACTTTATTTTAATATTTTAGGCTGTATGAACTTTTAAAAAGGGCTCCTTTATTTTCTTCAGGCCGGCAGCAAGTTCATATTAATATTCTTAACAGCATCGGAACAGGAGGTCCTCATACGGACAGCAAAATGTGCGTATGCACGTGTGTGTTCCTGCCTTAATATATCAGTGTGCGTTTGTGTCAGCAGGCAGCAGGTGGTGTGTGTCCACAGTGGTGGAAGTGGAGGGTGGGGTGGGCAGGTGTCAGACGTGCACAGCTCAAGCAGAGATGGAGGTGTTGTGTGGTCTGCGTGTGTGATAGGCGATGGTGCATGCTGGCGAAGTTGTCGGCTCCAAGTCCATTCCCGCTTTTTTTTCTGTCTATATCTCTTCACAACACACACACACACACACACACACACACACACAGTCATGCTGACACTGTAGACAGCTAGCTGTTTCTCTTAGGTGAGGATCAAAACTGAGCTCATTACTCCAGTGGTCTCATGATGGGTAAACAAAAAACTGTACATTTTTAGATTGTAGCATCTAGTTTACATGTTAACTTTTTCACTTATGTCATTCCTCTTGATGAAATATTACCTCAGGCTGCACCTTTCTATTTCTCCCAAGCAAATTCACCTCACATGTGGTTCTGTAGTTCACACTCCCTTCCCCCGGGATCCATATTGTAGCTGTTATTCTTGTTGGCGTCATTTACAAAAGCTATCGCTCATCTTTTTAAGCCCTGTCACTTGTCATAGAGACACAATCTACTCGGCTGAGTGTATTATAATGTGATGCATCATAGCTGATATCGATCTCTTCTGAATGCGTCTGTGCTGTATGTGTGTTTCTGTATTTTCTTTTTCTCTACAGCCCACTTCCATTCTAAACAACACATTCACTACTGTACTTAGTAGCCGCAACATTATTGCCCAAGCGTGGCCTTTGGTACTACCACAGAGAGGTTGCTGTATTGTAGAATATTAGATATTCATAGATCTCTAATTCAATTACTCCCGGATGTCAGTAGAGAGCATGAACATCGCCTGTGCCCATGAGCACGAGCACGACATGCAGTAGTAATGTTTGCATGTTTGGATTTCCACGCTGCAGAATGCACAGCCCACATTAAGTACGCAGGCGGCTATGGGCTGTCATCGTGTCTGTGTTTAGTGTTTGTGTGTCTGAATGTATGGAGCTGAGCTCTCATACGACTCTCTTGTAAAGAATTTTCCGCATGCATGCTCACATGTATTACATGATCTCAGTCAAAACGCAGTGACATTAAGAGGAGAGAGCACAGAGCCAAAGCCGAAGACTTTTCTGTTCGTCTTCATACAGAAGCTCCCGCACAGGGCTACGGATATCAAACTGAATCATGGGAGTCACAGGGATTATTTCAATCCAACAGATGACCCGAGTAGAACAGAGAACTTTAAAATCATGTTTGAAGTTTTCATTTTATAGGATGTGATTTTTTTGTCACTATCCAGGTTAATTTCTTGAAAAGCATAACGATCAGGTTAAAAGAGGCAATACAGAATGCAAAAATGATAGACTGAAGAGATTAAAATATGTTTTCAACCACATATTTTAATTTGTCATTTTAATTAGGCATCTGGCACAGCGACAGGACAAATCATGAGCAGACACAGCCCAGTATAACTTGTAATGTAGGCTCAGATGGAGGAGAGCAGATTGGAGGTCAGCGTGCTGGATGGGCTTGTAGCACATTAGCCCCAGATGCCAAACCCTAACCTCAACATTAATCATAGTTTTAACATTTTTTCTCTGACCTCCACCTTACCATATTTGCCATGCACAGATATTGTAGAGAAAAGTGTTGGCATTAGTTTAAGAAACTGAACATAATCCGGAGTGTTGCAGATTTGCTGTACACACTTGTAGTATTGTGACTCGGTTAGCAGACAATAAATAGAACTAAAGATTTTAGTCCTGGTTTCTTTATCTGGTTAGGGTGCAGACAAACAAACCTGATGCTGACAACATTTCAGCAGTACATGAAGTCTGTGCATGCAGCAGTTTTTGCTTTCTGCATTACTTACAGTATAAATGCTGTGCAAGACCGGTGGGGAGTCCACCGACAGCAATGAACACTGATGCACAGAGAGTTCATTACAGAAATAGAATGTAAATACATTAAAGGGCACAGAAAGGCAGACCAGTATTAGGATGTGGCATAATAAAAATGTGCATTTGTGAGCACTGAGGTGGTTTAGCTTTGAGCTGGCTTACATTTGTCTGATTCAAGGGCAAAACTCTGCTGCACGTCCTTCACTTGAAAACGTCCTTCCTTTTTATTTAGTGCAGCAGGAGACATGAACATGAAGCGCTTTGGAGGTATGTGTTCATTTCAGAGTAGACTCACCGGTATTAACTGAGTGAAAGTAAAAAAACTCTTCCACCACCACCATAGACATTTATTTGGGGTGGGGGAGTGACGAGGTGTGTAGTCTGTGGAAGGTTTCTCCATGCTTGATTGGCAGATAAGATGTCTGGTTAGGGGCTTTTTCAGAGGGGAGAGAGCAGGTACTGTCTGAGTATCAAGTGAGGAGACTCTCATATGTGCTCCCACACTCCTCAAAGCGATAATGAGAGAAGTGGAAGGTGTTTGGGGGGGGGGGTGCGATTGATATTTGATGTGTGATTTCTTACAGGAGCCTTTGAGCTAGTACAGTGGCGTTTATGTTTTACGCTTCAGAGATGTGTGGTGAAGCAGGCGACACACGCGGGGAGTGAGAGTAAATAGGGCCTTACGTTAAATCATCTTGGATTTATAGGGCGGTGGGGGAGCTGCAAGGTGGTTGGGAGCAACACACTCATGTACACACACACACACACACACACACACACACACACACACTGACAGTGCAGTAAGTGGTTCTGCCATAGCAGTGCTAAACAAGGCCAACAGTCCGCAGTTATGGACAGTAAATAGAGCAGAGCACCACCTGTAAATAACCAACAACACAGCCTCATAAATCCTCTGTGTGTGTGTGCACGTGTGTCTTTCTCATACTCGCACATGTAAACACAAACCACGAGTCCAGAAGAGCTGCTGTGTAATTTTAATCAGTCCTGACCCTTTCTTGAGTCTGCACAGTTCACGCTGTACCCATACGTTTCTGTACATTCATCATCGTGCTCATTCAGGCCAGAGGGATGTGACCTCCCTCTGACCTTCCTGCTTTTTCCCCCCTCCGCCCTCCCCCTTCCGCTCAGACCGGTCCGCTCCACGTTCACACGGGTCAGGTGGGCATATGTGCACACAGTTAACGCTGGCATCCTTCCAGTGACCTGAACCAAAGTGGGCTTGCCACTGGCACGGAAATCAGAAGGCAGCCACAAGCAGGGAGCACGCACAGGCCCCCAGTACAAAGGCAGAAGCCTGTTGGCAGAGGATATTTGCCGGTGGGGGTGTCTCATGTGGAGAAAATTGCACACGAGTTGTTTGGAGAGATTCCTGTGTTTGAGCCGAGAACCATTTGCAGCTCAACGGGTCATGGGCGAATGAAGATGCCACATTTCTTGCAGTTTAATAAAAAAAAGAGAAGAGGAAAAGTTGCCCCTTTCTGCTGTTAACACTTGAGCTTCATGAGCTGTCAGTGTAGAGAAGAAGGCCAAACAAGACATGCACTGAACTAGTAAACATCATTAAAATTTCTGTTTCTCTTTAGTGCTTTTGTACGTCCTACAACACCGAGTTTAGTAAAAGTCAGGAAAGGCCGTTTTTCTAAAAATGATGGTTTAATGCTGAAATGAACAGATTTTTGTTGACCAGACCTTTGGAGTAGAAAAGTAGCTGTGTTAGGGAAAGAGGAGGGGAGGACAGTGCTTTTGTACGGACGGTTGGTCCACCTGAGTGTATACCTGTGTGTGTGCACATGCCTTATCTCTAATGGAGTGTGTTTTCATGTTGTATTTGGAGAGGATGTGTGTGTACGTGTCACAGACAGGAAATTGCAGCAAGTTGACAGCACAATCAAAGTGATGTTTACATTCATTCCCTGCTCTCCATTTTCAGTGTAACCATCACTTCTTGCACAGACAACATTTAGTCGCACAGCCAGAGTGTGTATGCATGTGTGTGTGCGCAATAGTTCAGTCATGTCGAGGCATACAATGTGTGTGTGTGTGTGTGTGTGTGTGTGTGTGTGTGTGTGTAGCAGATGGGGTTAAAAAAAGGAGGGAGGAGGAAACAAATTGACAGCAAAGCCTTAAGTGTTCAGTATCACTGGCCTATCATTTTCTTGGGGCATGATTCATCACGGGAGACGACCATCGCCGACGGCGCTCTGAACTGGCGCGGTAGGGTTGCTATGGTGACATGGCAAGAGAGGGAAGAGCACCTGCGGCTGCAGAGGCAGCAGCGTTTATCACCTACTGGGGGTGCCGGGTCTCACCTGGCAAGCTGACCACCCACACATGTACCAACACGCTTTAATTCAGACGGAAATATCTTCGAGAAAAAGTACGAGTAAGCGTTTCAGAGAGTCAACGCAGAACCTCCAACTGTAATAAAGTGACTTAAGTAATGATGGTACACTTTGGAGAGCAGGAGCAAAGATAAAGGGGAGCGGCCACGTGGGTAACTACATAATAATATATAACTGTGCAGACAGAAAATGGACAGTTTTATACATTTAAAACAGCTGGATTGAGAATTAAACATATAAAAGTTAAAGATGGAAACAGAGAAACAAATCATTTTGGTGTATTTTGAACAAATATTGCGTGGGTATGAAAGCTTCTTCCTCTGTGCCGCAGAGCTCCATTGTTGTCCAAAACTATTAAAAACACATCAGTGAGCCACACGGTTGTACTAGCTGACATGTTCGTTCATTATCATGAACACACACACACACTTATTCTCACATTCATCCTGCTGCCAAAAATACTCACTCTTGCACCAAATCCACCACTGAAAATAACCTGCAACAATGTGCTATTTCCTCCTGTTAACGTTTGTTAAAAACTACAGCAGCCAGCTGTTTTAAGGAACTTATTCAGCCTCTTTTTTTTTCTTTTCTTTTTTTAAATAAAACTATATATCAGTGACCCATTTTTTAAGGATTTACGTCTTGAGTAGAAATGGGCTTGAAGCTGAGAAAGTGGAAAAAAACACAGAGAGACAGCCTCACACAGTTGGTTTTGGTATTTTCGTTCGTTCGACATTTGCTGATTATAATAAAAACAGAAAGTGGCAGCTTTGTCCTGTAACCTGTAATCTAAAAACGTACATACGAGGTACAAGGTATTCACTGGACAGTTACAATATGAGGGCTCTGTTTCGGGGGAGCAGCTGCTAACACAAGAATTATTAATGACCTGGAAGGTGTGAGCAGGCTGTCAGCAGGGGGTGTGTGTGTGTGTTTGTCGCTTTTTATGGTGTGGTCTCGGTTAGAAAGATGTGCACCATGACAGTCCCCCGCTGTAAGAAATGGAGCGAAAAGCTTTCTCTCTTTTCTTTTCATTGACTTCAGACTGAGCTCTTTGAAGACGGCAGTGCAGCCTTGTAAACAGAAATCGCACGCAGTCGTCACCGCTGGAGACGGCCTTATTGCTTTGCGAGCGACTTTGTAACAGTCACTTGTTTTCTTGAAGAACCTGCACGCAGTCCTCAACAACATTAGCACTGTGGCTAAAGGCATAAATCATAAACACCACCTCGGTTATTTGGAATTTATCTCAATGGAGCACCACAATTATGCATTCATTAACTCCAAGCGTACAATGATAAGAGCCATATATGGTGCTATATTAATGTATGTGCTTCTACTCTGGGTGACGGCAACAACAATGCAATGTTAATTTTTCATTGTGTATGGCTGTGAAAGCATTCAGCCCAGTGAAGCACAGGCTAAAGGGTAGAGGAAAGTAATTTATACATTCAATTATTCATTATCTGTTGCGGTTTGCCTCGTGATAATATGCAGCTGGTTTCATTTTTGAAGTGCGCGCCTCTCAGCCGAGAGCCTATATGAAATCATTAACTGCTGTTTTAATATACAACGTGAGGGGTTCACCTCGTGTAATCTGTGAAATTCACGGAGAATTATAGATAATGTGTGGATGATCAGTTAACTGTGGTTATGTTTTTTACATCACAAATTCTCATCAAAGCTGGTATGTACAATTCTGCTCATTAGAGTCACGTTGAACTATAATAATTTGCTGCTTTCTTGTTACTCAGGTACATAATGGGCTGTAGTATCTAGTATCTAAGTCTTCTAATAGCTCATTGAATTTTCATCTGCCTCTGTAGATTTTAGCAGGCAATTTATTTAGATCTAGGAGCTAGAATGTAAATGGCGTCGTAGTCATCCACAGCGATGATTAATATTGGTCATTTCAGTTTGCACAATGTTGGGTACAACACTATCTCTTTAATGTCATTGTTAAATTACCCCCCCTTTGAGCAACATTTTTAAAAAAATCAGATTAATTGAGCGGTTCACTTGTTCCAGTTTACTTCCATCCGGAGCTGCAAGTCACATTTCTCACATCTGATCCGAGTATATTATTTAGAATAGACAGCAGGGAGTTATGTGCATAAACAACACAAAAACATACAGTCATTATAGAGTTATTCGTGCTTGAAGTGAGTCATGTTTCTCAGTGAAGCGAATGAATTCCACTTGTGTTAAATAGCACACAGCACAAGACTTCACTGGGATTTCTAACCGTGTTCGGTCATGCAGAAAAAATAGCCCAAACATCAACACCACCATCACTTTCACCTGGACGTTGATTGCCATTCATTAAGCTAATTAGGACTGAGAGAAGGTGACTTCTCAACTTCTGTAAAAAGAGAAAAGAGAACTATCACAGACGAGCTTTTTGCTTTTTCCCCTCCTCATGTCTGTATGTATGAAGAGGGAAGCACAAAGCTTTGTAAGTACAGTACTGTACGTATACCTGTTCTGTTCCCAACTACTTACTGACCATTTTGTTCTCAGCCAATTATTCTCTCTCGTTCAGACCTTTCTTAACTAAATATAGAAAGGCACAAGTGGACAGTTTGGTTTTAGGCCTGGAGTGCTCACTGCTGTCACTTAACAGAACAAGCTCTTCAGCAGCACTCGACAGATGCGAGTCCAACGACCCGGGGCAACTGTTCTAGTTCTAATAGAGGTGCTGAGGGGTGAAGGTGGCCTGGCACATATAATATAATGAACATTTATCACATATAATGAATATGTTGTGAATTAGCATGTTATGAGTTACCAGGTTTGTCCAGCTGAGGACAGAATATTTAAAACATGCAATTATTTGGACAGGTTTGAGTGTGCAGAATTAAAACACTTGGCTAAGGGTTAGGAGAAGATCAGTTGTTACAACCTCAACTCTTACTTCCAGCTTTGCTATGGAAAGAGAACTATGCCTGCGTTAGCACTGAACGTTGGATGTGGTTTGTGAAGTGTGGAATTGTCCAATCTGAACATCATTTCTAGAATACTCCTGGAAACATACAGCGTGTGGTTTATGGAGGGCCATTTGGGTAGCTTTGCACAGGTG
Organism: Larimichthys crocea; assembly: GCF_000972845.2. Classification (NCBI taxonomy): domain Eukaryota; kingdom Metazoa; phylum Chordata; class Actinopteri; family Sciaenidae; genus Larimichthys; species Larimichthys crocea. The sequence goes on along the minus strand of NC_040024.1, from coordinate 1,533,011 downwards.
TTCCCAGTAAACGACACACGGATGTAGAAAGAAAGAGATTACGGTCTCAGATTTATCCCTCAGCCGGTGAATTGTGTGAAAACAACATGTGCATAGTGCGTGTACGTTGGTTCCCCGCCAGTCAGCCCTAAAGCAACGTAGGAGAGACAGGACGGGAATGAAAGGACAACAAGGCAGACAGCCAGGGACAGAGAAAGAGATTGTGTTCGCTTTATCCATGTTTGCTCAGTTTAGCGCAGGGCAAATATTAGCCCATGTGCTCAGCAGCCGTTCTTCTCTACTGGGCTTTAACCCCATACCCTGCCCGCTGAGACTGAAAGGCAAAAAGAGAACAGAGAGAGACTGAGAGAGAGAGTTGTCAGGTTAGCAGATGGAGAGAAGCAAAAGGCAGGTACAGGAAACTGAATAGAAACCAAATGATGGCAGAGAATAAAGAGATTGAAAGAAAGTAGTAGTTGTGACAAGAGAAACCTGAGCGAGAGTCTACGGTCCATCTTAAACAAGACTATTTTTGTACTGTCAGAGCGTTCTTAGCTTTATACGTCATGTATTGAAGGCTTCTGTATGGCATTTCATGCTGCTGCATTGTAAGGTATATGTCTGCTTTAGGTCTGATGGAAACACAGCATGGCACTTATTTTCCAGCTCTTACTTTGAGAGAGCTGGTCTTTATCATGCCAGGAAAAGTGCTCTGTTTAAGTCTGTGTAAACCGCGGACTGTACGATATGTACCGTCGCTGTTTTCAATCGAAGGCTGTTTGGAACCACAAAGGAGGAACAAGGGGGGGAGAAATAAAAAGCAGAGAGATTTGTGCTCTCGTTTTTTTTTTTCTTTTTCTTCTCTGCCTCTCTGCTCTGCTGTTGTCAGGAAAGAAAGAGATGGAGTTGGAGAAGGAAAATGAGGCTGCAAGGACAGAGAGTGGAGAAGAGCGGAGAAAACAATAGAGACAGAAAACACTTTGCTCTTGATTTTGTCCGAAGGTCACAGTCATTCCCTTCAATTTCGAGGTCCAGACTGCTCACGAAACACACACACACACACACACACACACACATATACACACACACACACATACACACTGAAACAAACATTAATACACATGTCTTGCCCATAACTACACACACAGTCACACAGTCAAAAGTGTAAAAACATCAAATGGAGAAAGACAAAAAGAAGTAATCTCCCGTTTCAGCCTTTCTTGCGGCGTATACTCAGGCATGACAAATTGTATGTGCAAACAGTAGATGAAAAGAGACAGCAGAGGAGACGACGGTGTCTCTGCCCCGTTCTTTCACACCAAACTCTGAATGTTTGCTCAACCGGAGAGACTCATCTCTCGCGTTCACTCCCCGCAGGATTTTACAAAGTTAGACAGTCACGACCCATCTTAATATAACAATTTATGAAGATAATGCAACATACCGTAAAAAAAGATTACAACTCAAGGGTGACAGTCTTCCCTGAATTAGATTTCAATACAGGATGTTTGCAAAGACTGTTGAATATTGAGATGCAAGTGAGTGTTTTACGGCAATTAGACCAGATGTCACAGTGGGAGGACACAGTGCAATTGGAAATCAATCAATCAGATGTCATGACTGACAAGTTGCAGATGACCAACGCTGTGTCCAAGAATTCTGTACACAGAACATAGTAGTACACTATACTACAAGGAAATGTAATGGCAGAAAAATGGCATTTTCTATTAACATGAAAAAAACGTTCAGGTTTTCACGAGTCCACTCAGTTCCTTGTGACTGAGGTTCCACCTGAGAAATGACATGCAGTCTGCAGATCTTATGTCTGTGTTTTAATATGTCCAATAACCAAGTGGATTAGCCATTATCATCACAGAAGAAAAATCAGAATTTTTTTAGGCAACTCTTCCAACAGTTTAACTTTTCTATAAATGAGTGTCCGGTCTCTGTTCTGGCCTGTCTGGAACAAATACATTTGAAATCAAGCCTAATTATCCTCAGGTCTATTTCAGACAGGGTCTGACTGTTCTGGGGTCACTTTTGGAGCAGGTCTCTTTTGTTTTTTTAAAATGGATTTATGCACGTTGGTTTCGGGTACATTTACTGCAGCTCTGTTTAATCTTCGACCGAAGAAGGGAATAAAAAATGAAAAAAAAAAAACACTGACATTTTCTGACTGGTTTAGATGTGGAGTGCGTGCACACTACAGCTTGGGACCCAAATGAAGCACCTTGCCGTATTTGTGGAACAATTTAGTGCCATGTTACCACTGTTTATTCCATCTGTGTCCCGAAATAAGTGTTTTTATGTTTCTGTTAGCATAAATAACACAGTGATTTAATTTATTCATGCATTCCTACATTTTTTGGCTTTATTCCAGCATCAAGTAAGACACAAAGTTAACACCGTGCCACAGAATTAACCCATACAATGTCAAAAGGGATTATTATTGTACAAAGCTACTAAACAAAAGACAGATTAAACACAATATTCAAGGACTCAGCTATCTCATTTCACAGTTTGCTGACTAGATTTCTGCTGCTAGGCAGAAATGATCTACAAACCTATTTTGTTTTGAGTTGTTGCACCTTCCTCCATCAGCCACAGAGCACTCGGGGTATCAGCTCTTTCTCTCAGATCACTCACAAGAGAGTTTGGATCAATTGGATTCTACCAAACCCATGTTAGCAACTCCAGTCAACTCAGTAATGAGCCTCCGGGGAGTGAAAGAGCTGGTGATGAGGGCAGACAGATTAGAAAATTGAGAAAAAGGAGAAAAAGGGAAGGAAAGGTGAAAGCCAAAGTGAGAGAAATAATAACAGAGGGTGTGAAGGTGAGGCAATACGCAGCCCTTCTGAAGGAAGTCAGAAATTGATCTTGAGGTTCTTATTGGTCTAATAGCAGATACATAACGTCTGAATTGCCATTTTGGGTTCACTTTATTAATCTCTATTTCAACAAAAAAGCAGCTCATGTTGGCAGTGGATCAGAAACTACGAGTAGCAAAGACACAACTGACGGAACTTTTAAAGTCATTAAAACAAAAGTAGAATTCAGAAACGCAGTTTTCTAACACTGATTAAATGTCGTTCAGTCATCAGTTACTCCTCCACTTTGTCCCTAGAAAGGTAGTCAGTAATTAGGCTTGGTGGCAGATAGAGGGATTATTGCCATATCTTAGTGTTTAGTGAATTGATGAAGGATTATGTGAACTGGCAAAGGATAATTGAATACAAAAGAAAAAGGACAAAAAGGATAAAACGATGTGGATGGGGAAACTTTATTGCTCTTGTAAGCCTCTTTGTCCCATATTAAGTCACCCAAACTGACAAATATCTACCAGTGTCTGGGTCTACCAAAAGGATGAAGTGGGTGGATGGACATCGATCTCTCCTTTCCTGGCTTTGCCTCAAGGAATACGCCCCCACACTTCCAGCGATGTGGCTTCCCACCCCTCACTCCTCTCCTCTTTAGCTTCTGTTTACCTCTACATGTACTTCTTGTTCCTGTTTCTTTCATCATAGAATTGTAACGCCACTTCGTCCTGCTGCACTTCACTGTGCTTCCTCATACTTGTGTTTACTCTCCACATTCTTCCCTCTCCACTTTTGTCTGCTTGTTGATTTGAAGAGGCCCTTCACAAGAAACATCTTTGGACTTTGAAATGTTCATGTTTCACCTGTGCATCTTAATAAACATACTCCATCTTTACACATTTCTTGGCAGAGAAGCGTCAGGGATGTAAATAATAATAGACCGGTTATATTTTAATAGCATATTGGATTGTGGTTATATAACCAAAAGGTCATATGTGTGATGCCCATAGGAACGGTGCCAATGAACTAATGAGCGTAAAGATTTTTCTTCTAACGTGTGTGCGCTCGGCCAACACCAAATATCCCAGAAGAATTGGTGGAGACCAAAACTAATATATATTGGAATGTGGTCAGTGTAATGAAGGTTTATGCGAGTTCTCAGACTGGAATCAATGTGTTTCAATGGAATCGTTGCACTAAGTTTGATGTCAAATCCATGTGATGTTTTTATGTAGACCTCAAGTTCTATAAACTTTAAAACATAAATCTGGCCCATTGACAGCATGCACTTTTGAGAGAATGGAGGTTATTAGCTACAGTATGGCACATGACTCAGTGACGGTCACTGTGATTTCAGCACCACCTAGAGGTCCTCGAGGGCACGTAAAAGTGCACTTTATACACACAAATGGCAACATTAGCCTGTGCACGGCTTCAGTTGTTCATCAGACACAAAGGAGAAACACTCCACTTCACACTTTACATAATCATTTGGATCCCAGCCAGTAGAAGAGTGTGTGTGTGTGTGTGTGTGTGTGTGTGTGTGTGTGTGTGTGTGTATCTGTATCTGTATCTGTATCCATCAGCTTTCTGCAGCTTTGTAAACAAGGCTGTGTGCCGGGACTGAGCGTGACCTCACTCAAGGACGTTCTCATGTTTGCATATAAGTATCTGCGTGTGTTTATGGTGAGAGTGTGTAGGTCAGGCAGGATTCAGGTAGGCACCTCCAGGTCTGATGGTCATTGTGCTGAAGGACACCATCCATCAACAGTCTCGGCGGTGCTGCAGATCATGTGGGAATCAGCTAAGAGTGTGTGTGTGTGTTTCTCTGTCTGCGTGTGTGAGTTGTTGTGATGGGAGTCTGACACTGAGTGAAAGAAGAGTTTTGGTACGAGCTGACAACATAATCAGGATTATAGAGGATGATGTTTTGGCTGATTTATTTTTCTCCCCTTTCCTCTTTTAGCATAAATGTTGCTTCCCGCTGCAGTATTTTGGCTTTCTGCCAGTGTGTGTGTGTGTTTGTGTGTGTATACCGGGACAAATGGGCAAGCCCAGCATGAGTCATGCTCAAATTGGGAACAGATTCAGAATCACACACACACACACACATGCGTACAGACACTCTCAGCACATCTGTCTAACTCATCAATTTTTCAATGAGATCTGATTCTCTGTCAGAGCGGCCGCTTGTCATTTTCAAAGCAGGACAGAACCGATAGCCGTGACCAATGTCGCTGAAAAGAGCCAAAGAAACTAGAGTTGTGGAGGGTGGGGGCGGCGGGGAGATAAAGTGCTATTTAGATGAGGAGATGGGGGTATGGGTGGTGAGGGGGGGGCAATTTTCTCAAGGTGACTTGCTGGAGATCACGGCAAACACATACAAATGAGTCGGCTGAGCAGAAGGTGTGGTGAATGAATCCGAGCATGTCCTCTCTGCAAAGTGAATGTTTTGTCACTGCCTTCCTCTTCCCCCCCCCAAATCAGAACGACACACATGCAGCTCTGTGTGAGCAAGGCTCGTGTCACTTTAGGGGAACGTTGAGGAGGGACATGAAATCTGATCGCTAGATAACAGTGTTTCCACTCCAAAATGACTGTTTGGCCCTTAGTCGTTCCCTCTTTCTGTCACACACGCTCCAAAGATGTGAGGCGAATGGACAGTGTGTGATTTTAGCCGACGAGGAGTCTACACGTTATGCAACGGCCTATTTCTTCTTACGTAACGCTGCAGTTTCAGAGTGGATTAGCCCCGCTATACTGTTCTCCTTGTAGCAGATGCCACAGTCGATCTCCTCTCGCGGGCATTATGCATACATGTTGACAAGCTGATTAGCCGCATAGAGCCGGAATTATCCCGAAAAGGGAGATGCAGAGATACTATATGATGGGATATCTGGTTTGGTTGCCCGGAAGCCCGCAAGAGAAGTCAGAGAAATATTCCCCCAATATTAATCAGTGCAAACAGCACATAAAATGTAACATTAAGGCAGAGAGCTGCCATATAAGTGGAGATGCTTGTTGAAGCTGTAACACAGAATGAAATATTAAGCTGCCTTACACCACGGCGTGTCAGAAGCGTGTGTGTGAGGGCAAAAAATTGATTGCTTTTCATTGGGCATCCAGTGAAATCTATTTATCAGTCATTTCTCTGTCCATGCTGCTCCACCGGCTGATTCATAAGCTAATAAATACTGCAGCTCTGCATACTTACACTGGTATGTCAAGTTAGGCTCAAGCAGATACAGGCTGTGATAGATCATTATTGGGGAAATGAGAAAGAGGCTGATGAATAGTTTGCATTCCCACCACCCACGGGACTATTAATATGAAATGTGTCAAACCAAATTATCAGCATCAGCTAAATTCCCGAACTGGTCAGCCGTGTTTCTGGACCGTTTGTTGAGGAGCGTTGATACAGCAAAAATGCAAAACACCTCGACTCACTTAAACAACAGCGACTGTGTCTGTCTTTCTGAATTCACCCTCCAGTTGCATCTCTGTTCTTTTTTTTTTCTGTCTGAACGCTCCTGTGTCTGATCTAAGGGGGAAATGCAGAAAGACACAGAAGGAATGCAAATAGATCAAGAGGGGAGATGAGTGTGGAGATGAAGCTGTAGGGGGTGTTCGAGAAGACGCGTTGCGATTGAGCTGTCGGTAAAGAAGTGAAACCGACGAACAAAATCCATCAAAAATGGTTGAGGCTTTAATCGGAGTTTGCAGTCACTTCCCCTCTTTGTCTGTTTTCCACTTCTTAGTTGACTACCTGTGTGTGCAGCGGAGAGAGAACGAGATCTTGACACCTTCAAAAGGAGCTTTGAACTCCGAGCACCTTGAGGCCCAGGAGGATCATCAAGGTTCCCTCTGTCCTTTTATCACGCAGTGTTTCTCTCTGCCCCTTGCTCCGCCTCCTCCTCCTCTGCTCCCTCTTCCTTTTCTGCTCGACGTGATCAGTGAGAGCTCTCTGAGGCTGCCTGATAACCCTGATACACACACACACACACACACACACACACACCGACCGCAGCCTCGTTCTGGCGCTGCCTCATTCTCATTCCACCCTCGCCGGCAGCGTTTACCTCGACGCTCTCTCACACATTGCAAGGTCATGTTGAAATATTTCAGACGGAAATGCTCTCCGTATTCTGCCGCTGCTCTTTCTCGTCTGCCACGCAGAATTCCAAAGCCAATTTTCTTTGTCTTTGAGAAAAAGGACGCCGAGACTCTAACGAGAGGATTACACAAACTTTTCTCTTTCTTTCTTTCTGGCACCTAAACTTTGTCGTCGTCGACTTATAGTTGTGCGAGGAGCTGATCAGCAGTTTTTGCTCTGCAGAAAACATCTTTTTTTTTTTTGTTGTCGTACCAAGATCTTAGATATTTGTCAAGGACAGCAAGTTTGTGCTTGAGTAATTATAATAATATTCAAGAGGAGATTTTTCTCTTAACCAGCATTCCTCCCTCATCAGAAAACTCTTTGAAACTCGCTGCAATAAAACCAAAACTGATTCTGGTTGAAGTTGAAACAGTCTGTAGGTATTTCTGACCCCCTGCCATTGAAGATCAGATTTATTTAATCGAGCTCAGGAACTTACAATGCTGTCTTCCTCAGGCATTCAGGTTTTAATCGGATGAAATTGAAATTGCACCACAAAGCAGAGCTCTCTCTCTCTCTCACTGCTCCACAGTGGACCCCCTACCTACATCACTGATAGACCCACAGAGAGAAACGTAAGATGAGCTAACCTCTGGATAAAAGAGCAAAAACGTAACATTCTTGCTTCTGACATTAGCCGACAGCTGCAGCAGATTAAGGGCTGCTAAGCAGTAGTTTAGAAGCAGTGGTGTTTAAAGAGCAGCCAGGGCTTATTGTCAGTTACCTACCAGTCCCTTCAATTCAATGTTGCAGGCTTGACTGCTCCCAGTCATTCAAAGAGTTTTTTTCCCTTCTGTTTCCAGAGATATGTTCGCTTAAGGGAAATGGCCATTAAAATGTCATTACTGCTACACTAAAATCATTTTTAAAAAAGCACTGGTTCCCAGCGGCTTCCCGCCATAATGGGCTCAATACATTCCCTCAGCACCGGGAAGAACCCTAATGTTGCGGAACACAAATGCTAAGCTCTCTGTAAATATCACTCAAATTCACTCTCCCTTCTGCTTTTCAGTCATAATAGCGTGGATTCATTCTGCTTTTGCTTTGGCAAATTGAATTAATTCTCCAGGCAAAGGTGTCATGATTATTCTAAGCTTCCTAGTGCGTGGGCCGTAATGGAGATGATCCCAAAAGCATTTCACTCACCCTCTCCATTTTGTTTTTCTTCCTGCAGTATCTCAAAGGTATCACCAGTCAGAGCTTTGATTAAATTTTCGTTCACGTGCGCCTTGCTAATCGCTCTCTGACAGTATTCATATTCATGTCTTTGAATCAATATTGGATTTCAGCATGCATGGGGAGAGCGGGCAGAAAGACTGCGAGGTCAGTCCATAACATGAATCAATTGATTAAGTGCCCAAAGAAGCTGGGAGCACTTTGCCATTTGAGACGTTCAAGCCCTCTTTGCAGAATGAGATCATCTGTGGAGCAGTCCATCAAGCTCCACTCCGAGAAACTCATCCTGGTCTAACTTAGTTCTGATCTTCATGAAGGAGACCGCTCAGCTGTGTCCATTTCCTGTTCTGCTTCCACATTGATTCTTATTTATTCGGAGTGTTGGACTGTGTCCGCCGATCTCTCTGCAGCATTATTCATGGCCGCCAGCACTTCCCCTTGCGTCACCGCTTGAGCATGCTCAATTAATACTCTAATCACGGCTGTCATCAGTGCATGGCCGTATTGTGGCCGCAGCTGAATACTGTAACCACTTTATAAAGCACCAAAGAGTGGTTAGAATGCACATAAATTTGGCTGTGATTATACTGCTCATTAACTTACTGCACAACCTCCGTACTTATTTACTCAATTAATTGGCTATTTTAAGTTCTGTTAACATTGGGGTGGTTTATTTTCCTTTTTTAAATACTTAATCATCCATGAATAATGGAAAACTGCTGCGAGCAAAAGCCACACGCTCACCTCTGAATATCTCAGCATATGGAAGGTGGCAAAATAAATGCACATAGCTAATTAGATCATGGAATCAATGAAGTTGGCTGATAGCGGCATGCAAAAGTGGACCTGCCGTGCAAATGAGCTTGACCTGAAGTGACAACCAGGAAGTGTTCCTGCCATCGGTACAGGCAGCAGTCTCTACATCGTACGCCTGTGCAGAATAAAACTGCAGCAGAAGATGTACTGCCAGACAGAGAGTTGGTCTGTAATGGTGCTGTCTGATATGTACTCTGTCTGTTTCCCTCTGTCTCTCTCTCTCACCCTTGTTCTGTGCCTTTCTGGCAGACTGTAACTCTGTAAATGACTTTGACCTTTCCTGGGACTGAAGACAGGAACCACAGAGGGAGAGCAGAGAGATGGCGGGAGATGAGAGTAGAGTAGGCGGTTGACTGTAATAAACTCGAAGCAGTGGGCGGCTGTCAACACTAATAGATGGGAGAGGGGAGGGGGGTCACAGGGTTGATGAATACTAAAGGTGCCTGAGTCCTCAACAAGTACTCTCTTCTTTGCCAGGCTGATGTGTGATATGTGATACACACGGCGTCATCATACTACAGGCGGTGAGGGCCTTTTCAGTGACGAGGAAAATCTCTTGATTTTTGCCACAGAGCAGCGAAGGAGCAAACTTAATGTTGAGCACACAAAGTAGAGCAGTGGCTGATGGGGACGTCATTAGATTTGCATTAACCAAAGTACTGGACATTTGACCTGATGATGCTAGATGAAAAGTCAGAGGATCACCAAAATTTTAGGCGTTACTGATCCCATTCACAATATACGAGGTGGATAAGAAAAATACGGTTGCCCTGGTAGTTAGACTGGTAGAGTGGGGGGTCCCCACATACGAATGTTGTTCTGCAGCAGCCTGGTTCTTACTACAGCCTCTGGTCCATGGACATCCCCTAGCTCCTCCATCTATTTGGGGAGAGATCTTATGGCACTCATGGTCTGTACCCTCCTTTCTGCTTCCGGCCCTGAGATCCAGCTCTGCATCCCCGTCTTCTTGTTCTTACTTCAGCAGGGATCTCCGGTCTTTCCACAGAGAATGCGCTAGCACTGCCCAGAGATTAACAGCTGTTCTCGAGTGTAAACGAGAGCCTTGGCTGTTTTTCAATGTCAACCGGTGTATCATGAAGTAGTTCATATAACAAAAGGCAAATCACTAATCTCCAGTTCTGGCCCATGTTTGCACACAAGACGGAAGGATGCATCCAGTATTTGTTGATTTCTGTCTCGAACAAAGCGGTGGACTGACCAAATGACAGACTGGCTGACAGACAGCCCTACACTACCACTCAACAATGGTAGACTTAACAATGTTTGAAATGCTCCACATCCCATTGTTAAAGGATCTAACTGGTATCAAGCTGTTGTATTTATCTTTGGTGAGAGATGTTAGGGTGGGACACCAAAAGAGTGATCTTAGCTGTAAACCAATGTGTTAGTTACAGAGAGGATGGCAGTTTCATTTTAGGGAATCGGAACAAAGGAAGAACTTCTGATGACTTTTTTGTTACACCAAAAAGTGTTTCTGAAAGTTTTGCAGTTTACTAAAAATTCAAGGTGAAAGTATCTTTAAAAGTCAACAAATGTCTGGGTGAACTCTGTTCAATGTTGTTCAGTTTTTTTTTTCTCACAATGTTCTCCATTGTCCTCTGTCTACAGGAACGGGGAAAGATCGGCGTGATCTTCAACGTGGGAACGGACGACATAATCATCGAGGAGGGCGCGGTGATGGTGAGCGACGGCAAATACCATGTGGTGCGATTCACGCGCAGTGGCGGCAACGCCACACTACAGGTGGACAACCAGCCTGTCATCGAACGTTTCCCCTCAGGTAGGAAGAGTGGCCCCAGTCTGCGGACTGAGGGAGGGAGGGAGCTAACAGTGTTGGATTTTGAACCGTCACATTATTGAATGCTCAGATAAACTGGGAAACACATCGGTGAGAGAATAAAGGAGCTTTGGTAAAGAAATATTAATTCACTCAGCCTTCCATGTGCCACTGAAAGCGATTTTTATAGAACATCCTGTGAGGGCTGTGGTTTATTTATCCTGACATTCATATTTAGAGTGTGCCTGCATTATTGTAGGTGATTAAGTCAGGTTCTGGTCTAAAAGGCAGGAAGAGCCAAGCAGCCTTCCCGAGGCAAACAATCTTCCATCTAAGAGCATCCAGCTCTCCGCAGTTAGTCTACCGCTATAGCTCCTGGCACTGTGAAAGCCAGCATTGAATCGAGGCCAGCAGAATATGAGGATGCCAGTCAGGTGTGGCTGGTGAGCATGGGTATTGGACAGGATACAGAAAGGGGACACTTCACGCTGGGAAAGTATGTGGAGGTGTTTATAAGTCATGCCTCGGCTTCAAGGTAAACACAGACACAACATCATTACACATACAGATTTTAAATGAGGGCAAACACTCAGTGAGTCAGTGCTGGGAGTGTGCTAATTCCCCCAACTTGTTGTTTAACCATAATCATGGTATTCTGTTTTGACCTGGATTATGAGACTATTTATGGCTGATCAGAAGCTCTCAATTTCTCTCTCCGTTGTGTTTCCTCTTTGTTCATGGTTGTTCAAAGGAAGATGTTTTGTGTTCCCATCATGAGTTTGCACTTCGTAAACACAGGCTAAGCCTGGCTCTACTGCGTGTTAATGATCACAAAGCCTCCGAGCTCTGATACATTCACCAACAATTATGTCCGAACACTTAAGTCAGCGTGTTTCATCTCAATTGTCCAAAAACATTTTCTATGTATCATCATTGTTTGAAACAGCAGGAAGAGTGCGGCTAATGTGACCGTGATATTTACTCTAGCTGACATATAGAGCAGTGGGACTGTGACATTCTCTGTCACAGCAGTGAACCCGTATTTTGAGGCTTTGTTTTGGCATCGAGAGGAGCGTATTCTCTTGCTCATCCGTCAGCACAGCGAGGCTGGACTGAGGGGCATGCATCACAGCCAGAAGAGGAAGCGCCCTGTGACAGTTCACTCTTTTCAGTTGTTATTATGATGGAAATGCAGCCCTTTTTGCAACAGCGCGCGCCTTCAAAGCCGAGCCTTCAACTAACAATAGCTCCAACCGCTCACAAAATAACAGCCGAGCAGACTGTTAACATTGGCGAGTGTCATCATCCAAATCTATGTTTTGTTTCATCAAGAAACATTAGTGCACAGCCCATATTGTATTCTTTTTGTTCCTCTTCCACACTCCTTGCCGCTGTCAAACCTTTCTTTCCTTTTCCTGTGCTGATCAACAATTGAAGAGTCTTATTCTGTTTTTGTTTGTTGGTTTACTTGATGAGTGTAGTGTTCATCTGCCGGAGGCTGGAGCCTGTCTGAAGTTTTAGGGACTGAGGAAAGGAAATGGATGAAGGAGCGCAGGAGGGATTACTTGGTTAGTGTGTAGAATGGCTTTTATTCATTTATGTGAGCTAGATACACTCAAACTATTTTTGGGGCTCCTGCTTTGAAGGCTCCGACACCCGCTTTGAAGGTTCCAGTCATCATCGTCTGGTGGGGCGGCGTCCTGGGGAAACAGAGATGTTACACATTAGGAAAGCAAAACCTTGGCTGACGCTGAGGCACAAAAGGGCGGAGGAATGCGTAGGGGAAAGAAAGAGTAAGGGACCGGGCGGAGGGGGGTTCCAAACTGAGGCAGGTGGTGTGTAAAGAAGAAAGTGTAAAGAGAGGGATTATATTTCATAGACAGGAGGAAGATGGAAATTTAGACATCTTCTGATTGTCTACACGGGACAAAATCCACTTTGTTTTCTTGATGTGTCTATTATGCAATAATCCTTGTCATGCTGTCCCAGTGGAACAGTGAATCCTAAAATGTCCAAGTAGTTAGATTTAGAAGAAAACTGAGCAGGTTTTCATGAAAAGACACCTCCAGTGGAGCATTCTGTTGAGTGTTGCAGGTGCCAAATTTGTCTGTTTCCCTGAACACTACAAGGAAAGTGCAGTTTTCTGTGAAATTTCCCTCCCCAAAGGGACTGTTGTGACCCACATCAGGCAGGCTCTCTGGGACGCCACTGCAGTTTTGAGCCCTGTCTAATGCATTGTGCATACAGGCAGTTACACATGGGATTTAGTCTCTCGTAGACCGTGGCCTGAGAAATGTAAAAGTTCCCAGAGGACCGCTGCAAGGACAAGGACAGTAGGGATGAAAGAGAATGTAAACCTATCACCTCACAGAAGAAAGTCAGTGTTAGGTTATCATTCTGTATCTTTTTCACACACTATAATTACGTGCTCAGGTTAAAATATAAGTTAGATTTGGAGGTGCTTGCCTTGCTTTTCGCACAAAGTCTACATTACGGCCTGGGCTTGCCAGCAGCAGACTTATAAACAGAAGGCCAGAGTGAGGTGATGATTTGGAGAGACAGGATGTTGACAGCAAACACGGCCGTCACGGGTCAGGCACATTCAACGGCAAAGCAACACGTCTCCTGATGTCCCACGAAGTGATGTTTGTCATCCTCAGGGAGTGTGTGTCTGTGGGTGTTCCAGTCTGTGTCTGATTATACGTGCGACTGTGCACGTGGCTACGACATAGTGCATCTTGTGTGTGTCATTTTTTTTTCCACGTCTGTGTGTGTGCGTGTGTTCGTAATGCATTTGATGGACAGAGAGCAGACAAAAAGTGTCAGAGGAGCAGCCGGCCAGCTAATCCGGCGTGTCAGGTGTCCCCGGTGGGTCCAGCAGCAACAGTTATTGGCCCACCCTGCCTCCCACATTCCCAAAATGGCAGACTGGCAGACAATAAAAACATCCCTGTGTCACAATGAGCACCTCAACCTGGCCACAGATAAACAGGCAGATGTTAGCAGCAGTGCCATACGGCCTGTAACTGTACCATTTCACACCCGATTCCCTTGATTTACTGGTCATCTGCTGCGAGAAAGGTAGCAGATATGATGTGTCTAATTGTGTAGTCTGCACTGGATTATTTGCAATTTTATACCATCGCCCTGAAGAATTTCTGATTTCATTTCTGATTGGCAAAGACGTGCATTATTTTCAGATAAACACACTGCCAGGATGCAGCAGCCTTATCAGCATCTGGACGGAAAGTAAATTAGTTGTTAAAAAATGTTATCTAAAATATTTGAGCTGTTACCAGAGTACGCTCTTGTATTCCATGGAAGATTGTTTCAAAAGAAGGTTTATACTTACAGAAGAACGCGGCAGAAAACTTGCTTTGCATCAAGGGTCATTAGCTTCCCTGTCATACATTATTTCTCAATAACCTCACACAACATTAATTAAAGGCCAGGCCATGTAGCTTTTGAAAGAAGACATGGCAGATCCTCTTCCTACAAATATAGAGTTGAATCATAATGAATAAAACATACCCTGGCTCAGTTGATTGCACTCTGGGGCTTTGCTGCTACAGCCTTACTCGATGCTATGACCTGTAGCTTCTGGTGGCCAATGTTGGCTAACTCTAAATAGATATTCTGCCATGTAACTCATGTTACTTTATTTTAGCATTTAGCATAATCGTGTTGCGTAGCACAGGTTTAATGGGCTCGATTTATTATATATCTCTTAATAAACTGATCACGTGTGCTAATTATGAGATAATGCTGAACAGTGACACATGTAGAGAGAGTCTTAAAGTCAGTGAACTGAGTATATAGCAAAATAAAGCTAGCTATCATTGGCCACCATAAGCTACTGGTCATACCAGACCAAGTAGGCGTGCAGTGACAAAACCTGAGTGCATTAAATTGAATGATGGTGCGTTTTATTGCTCATAAATGAAACTTTTCATTTGTAAGAAGAGTGAGTGATTTCCTTTTCCATATGTTGTATAGTGTCCCTTCAATAGTCTGATAGAAGTATCTAGTAACAGTATCTAGTGACATTAAATCAACCTCCAGAAACCTCAATTCAGAATGATCTTATCTGAAAAAGACCGCATTAGTCAAATCCTGTGATTGTCTGTGAAATTAGCCTCCATGCTTTTGTTTTTTATGAGCTGTTCTCTCTCGCCTCTCCCCACCCTCCCTCTCGCCCCCTAACTGATGATGGTGTTCAGGCGCTCAGAGGGGAGGTCAGATTTAGTGAGTGGGGGCTTGCTACAGCATTAATCCCCCTCTTATAAGGAGCCAGCCGCCCTTCCAGCAGCTCCCGCCTTCAAAAGAATCAGAGCAGGAGAAAAAAAGAAAGAGCTTCAATGGAGGAAACGTTCCTTATTGTGTGTGTTTTATGGGCTTATATGTATGTGTGGGTATGTGTTAAGAAGTGTCATGAATGCCTACCTGTCTCTGTTTGGTCTCACACGCCCCCTCCATCTCATCATCTCTGTAAATGGCCTCGCATTAATTCTTTTTGTGATTATAGTGATTCGCCACAGGAAAGTATGACATTACGATAAGAAGGGAACTTCTGGATAAATCCATCCGTTTCCTGTGGGTTTATATCACACTTGGCATTTGGACTTCATTGCCGTACCCCCTGAGCTTTGGATAATCATTATGCATTTTACAACCATAGTTATATTGTCACCATTGCAGCGTATTGGCTGCGATTACCATATTTTGCTGCCTCATAACTGTGTCATTATGACCAATGAGAGCACGCTGTGCGCCGTCTTCCCTCCGCACTCGCTGTTTCTTCCTCACATGCCAGTATTTACAGGCAGTAGATCTACTATATGGCTGTCGTTTAGCTTGCGTTTGGAACCGGGCTGCAGTTGAGCAGAATTAGGGAGCAGAAGTGGCAGTGGGTGGGGTGTAATGCATGGATGGATGGAGGGGGGCGACGGCAGGGGGGATAGAGGACAGAAAAAGGAATAGCACTCTATAGCAAAGCACTTTGGATGCATTGCTGAAAAAAAAAAATGATAGACTGAGAATCCAGTATGTATGCTTGAAGCTAGCTGCTGTCAGCGCTGTGATGGATGAGGCTTTGCATGTTACTGAATAATAAGCACTTCACAAATTGGACTGCATCACAGCAGGGGAGATTACATATACAGTATGATACAGCCCGTACACGCCCCGCACATGCAGGCACATACAAAGACACACAGATGTGGTGGCGTACACAAGCCAGGAATAAGTTCATAACAAACATTACTCGCTAACAGAATTACTCGCTACTTGAAATGCAATCAGACACACAAGTGTTATTCTAAGTAGATCAACACAGCACTTAATACGGATCATAAATCAAGGACAGCTAAAGACAGAGGGAAGACAGACAGAGGAGAGAGAGGCCTATTGACATCCCCTGTTTTCGTTCTGTAAGGCGTTTAGGGGATCTGTTCAGTGTGAAGGCTGATCATTAGAGAGGAAAAAGAGAGATGTGGATTCACAATGGAGGACAGTCTCTTTGTGCCAGCGAGGTCAGCTCCAACTCTTCCAACTGAGCTGTTAAGATGTTCTTACTCCTCGGATAAATGGTCTAAGAAAAGGGGTCAGCAAAGCTCTGGGCTGCGCTCTTTTCTCCTTCCTACCCCCCTTTTTATCATTGCTGTCATGTCTCCACTGTTTCCAGATATCCATCTTTGTCTTTGCGACCTCCACACTCAGAGAGAAGGAAAACCGAGAGCGAATAAGCAAGGGAGATCAAGAGACAGTGTGTGCAGGGAAGGTTTAGAAGATCCGCTCCCCTCTTTCCCTTTGGCAAAAGCAATATGAGAGCACTCAGCAGTGCCAGTTAAAATGCTGAAGGTAGAGGAGAGCAGATCAGTACAGGAAAGGGGTGCACTCTATACAAAACAACACAGTCAGAAAAATGACTGGCGGCATATGGACGTAAGCTGAGCGTGGACTATATTTCACTTCAGTGGCTCTGGCCTCCGAGCATAGAGTATCGAAGCAGTCCTGTGTGACTCTGACGGTCCACCGAGCGGAAGATGATAGATGAGCGTGCGGGGTGATGCACAGAGCACAGTGTGGCTTTGTGTCAGAGCTGCCAGCAAACTATCTTCACCACCTAATAGTACCTCTCTATACTGTGAGCCAAGCTCATTTATCTGTTAGCTTGTAGTGTTTTTTGTCATTAAATATTACTTAAGGTAATTACAGTATGCACTGATGCAGCAGAAAGGCAATATGGTCAAAGTAAAAATCATCTACTGCGTTATCATTACAAGTCCACGTAGCGGGCAGCAGAGGGAAGTGAGGGCATTTAGCGCACTTGTACCTGATTGGAGGATTTCCATGTTAAGACCATAAAATGTTCAAATGTTTAATAAAAATAGGCTTGACTGCATCTACCTGCTGCTACTTTGAACTTATACTCCAATATATTTGTTTGGCGGCCTTGAAAATGACCTTTAAGATGAATGAGGCGTAATAATTTCCATTTCTGATTATTCTGCTGCCATGTGCTCCGTCAATTGATCATTTCAATTTTCTCTGAAGTGAAAATATTGAAATATGTCCGTAATAATTTATCAGCCCTCTATGCTTCAGTGTGCTGTCCAAAAACTCAAAAACATCCTGTTTAAAATGAATGAATAACAAATAAATGAAAAGCAAAAGCTCACATTTAAAATGGTGGAGCAGAAAATATTTGGCCTTTTTGTTGGTAAAACATGATAAAATATTTGCACTGATTGATAAATCATCAGATTTTTTTCCAGCTTTTGACTGTAAAACTGTCTATTTATTAATTATGAATTAATTAATTGCTCTTTCAATGGTACCACTGTTAACATGAAGTAGCTCCGTGACTCCTTTTCAAACTGCACTGACCAAATGAATGCGTAAATTAAACTTGCTGTTCGTTAATTCTGGTAGTTATTGGTCTTAACCGTTTTTAAAGACACTCCAGTCTAATGACATCACCATGTGAAAAAAATGCAACTGCTCGTCCTTGTCGGCCATTGATCTTAAGTGATGCATAACTGACATTTGTCATAGTTTGGATTTTTATCATTATGTTCAGGAAAGTACAGCAAAAGAAAGTCAGAAAGAGTTAATTGAGTGCAGTGAGCTCAGTCACTTGTCACTTATGACAGTTTCTCCTCTTTCTATGGGTTCTTATTGGGCCTCTGGTGCTCTGCGACTCCTTCTGATTGGATCTTGCACAGTTGGAAGGTATCTCCAATTATTGGCCTGTGGCTATGGGATGATGGAGAGAGCGAGAACAGAGAAATAGTGAAGAAAGTAATGATGAGGAGTGGTGGGGGAAAGAGAGAGACGCTCAGCTAAGTAGTGTAGTGCAGGAGAGGGAAAAGATTGCTTTAGGTAATTAGAGAAGTGACAACTTTGATTTCCACATGGGGGTTTGGGGAGGGGGGCCTTCTCTGGCTCACTCCGGCAGCCACCCTCGTACAAATCCACCGTGGCCGAGATGAAAGGTGGTGACGATGCTGTCAAAGTGATGGGAGAGAGAGGGGAGGGAATGAAAAGGAGCACGCTGGATTGATAAGTGGTGCATAGATGAAAGATGAGCGAGCAGTTAAAACAGTGAGATTTCATCTCTTTCAAATGCACGCCGACACGAGCAGTGGGCGATGTACTTACACTGAACAACAAAGGAGGGTGGTGGGTAGGTAAATGGCTTTCTTTTCCAGCGTGTTTCACATTAAGAGACACAACATTTCTTGCAATGTTTAACTTAAAAGAGTTCCACTTTGAGCCCTTTGAGTCTTGTTTTTCATAAAACAAGTGAACAGATCTGCCTGTGATTATCTCAACAATCAAACTGTCTCAAGAGGTTTTCAAAATCGCATTTTTGTTTTTTTGTTTTGTTTTTGTTCTCGATTTCAGTGCAGCAAGGCTTCTTATTCTGTCTGCAGTCGAGATACTGACACCCTGGAAAATAACTGAAACAGATTGAAATGGAACCTCGATTCCAGAAAAGTTTGAATTCTGTGTAAAATGTAAAATTACCCTGGAGGACATGACATGATCCATAATTTCCACCAACAATTTTGAAATGTGGCCTTGTTAGACCCCAGCACACTTTTCCACTTTTAGTTAGACTATCTCAGATGAGCTAGGGCGCAGAGAAGTCAGTTGTTGTTGATATCTGGCTTTCTCTTTGCATGATAGTATCTTATCTTGCATTTGTAGATGTAGCAGCGAACTGCATTTACTGACGACAGTTTCCTGAAGTGTTCCGGAGCTCATGTAAAAATGTAGTCATTGAGATATAGAGGTTGAAGGTCACCGGCATGCAGTGTTGGATTTGGTCCTTGTCACTTCTCTGGATAATCTCGATTATGTTATGGATCGTAGATGGAAAAAATCCATGAATTTCTTTCAGATGTGATTTAAGAGAAGTGTCGAACATCGCCCAATCCTTGCTTCTGGGCAGCTGAGCCTTTCGAGGATGCCCCTTTAATACCCGATCATGATGCTATCGCCTGTTAACAGTGAACCTGATTTGCCAATCTTTGCATTCTGTTTTTATTCACATTTTACAGAGCGTCCCAACTTTTCTGTTTTTTGGGCCAATTTCTTTCACTCGTTCCAAGAAAATAAGACTTTTTGGACTCTACATTTAGTAGCGGAGGGTTACAGTGCATAGGGCACTTTCTTCTCCCATCTGCTCCAAGACACCCAGTGGATATGAGAACAATCCATCTAAAGTTACCTAATGAAAAACAGAATGAGGCTAGCTTGACAGAGAGAGTTCTGTGAGAGGGAGGGAGCGCTATGGCCGGTGGCCAATTGTCTCCAATGTAATCTCCATTCTTGTGGATGGATTTCCGATGTGGGTGTCCTGTACAAGGGCATCTGGCTGCCTGCAGAGCTACATGATATACAGTTGGCTCCTCGGAGAGTCTCTGAACACACACTCACATGTACTCACACACATATGCAGTGATACAAAAGAAGACAGAGCAAGACAGAACAGCGTGTGATCCATATGCTGGATCATCAGGACACAAGAACCCGGCTCTCCCAGACAGACACAGAAACAGACACTCGACACTCGAAGCACGCCGCACAGGTCCCTCGCCGTCCTTGCTTTGTGTCTCCCTGAGGTGCCAGTCAATCAATGTGCCCTTGCTCAGCCCCTAGCACAGCAGCTGTGATACCAGGACAGGGCCCCATCATGGCTGTTAATCCAGCTGATGCTCCAGGCACCAAACAAGAGAGAGGACAGACCGGTATCTGGCTTCCAGAGAGGACATACTACCAGTGTTTCAGAGTGGATGTTCTGAGTCTCGGAGTCTCGTAATGCAATGAACAGCATCTTTCATTAGACAGTCACGTTGGTTTTTAATTAGACATGTTTGCTTCAAGCTCAGGCTGAGATAACCCTGATGGAGAACGTTCTTCCATTGGCTGTTAGTTTAACATTGATGTGAAATCAGTGGAGCGCCCCTTTAAAGTAATGTTAGTCTAAATACAGTAAACATACTGCAGCCATGAGTCAAGTTTGGCCACTGTTTGATTTACTGGTTTATTTTTCTCTCTTAAATATCAGATTTCGTTGAGCTCCAGGTCCGATAGCATTGTTTCGTTGTCTTTTACATCAAGCGAAGGGAATAGTCTTGGGAGTGGAGCAAGTGCGATAATGGCGGTAAGGGAGAAGGCAAGGGCCCAGCTGTTTAATCTATCCCCCCATTCTCATGCAGAGCAGGCTTCGGCTGGTGGGGGAGAAGAGCGAGAAGGGAAAAGTTTCACTGGTTCACTCAGAATGACTTATTTCTCCAAGGATCCGAGCACAAACAGATGCAAACAAACAAGCAGGACACGGAGGAATTTAGATTTTCGGCGGTGTAGATGACACAAAAACCTGTCTGACAGAACTTTGTGGTATTATTTTCCTGCTGCTGCTCCACATGAATCTTTGCTCAAGTGAAACTCTCTATCACATTCATTTCTCCATGGTCCCCCAGTCTTCTTCCACATGTCCATCTTTTTGTTTGGATTCGATGCACCAAACATTGTTTGTCGATTCCTCTGTCATTTCTGGGTTGTCGAGGATGTTGTCAGTCACTCAGGGAAAGAATGAACACACATTTGCATACTGTACACACACTTCACTCTCACATTTATGACAGTCCCCACTATACACTTAGTCAGAGTGACTGTGTGTGTGTGAGTGTAGTAATAGATGGCAGTGCCTGTGTCGCAGTGTACCACGCTTAATCTCCTAGTAATGTACCAGGCAATGAAGAAAGATGGAGGGAGGAGAGAAAGAAAACAAAGAAGGGATTCAACTGGGCAAGTGAGAGAAAAGTAGGAGAAGAAACATACCTAAAAGGCAAAGAAGAAAGAAACTGAAGGGATTGAATGAATTAAAGAGATAGAATATAGTGAATGGAGGATGGAAGAAACAAAAGGTGAAAAATAAGTCATGAAAAGTGGTGAATTTTGGAGAGAAGAATGAGGTAATGAAGGTGCCGGGAGAGAATGGGGCATGGAAGGAATTAGGGAGAAAGAAATCCAAATGGACTTTGGCAGAATGAAGTGTGGATGAATGATTGTTTGAGAACCAAGAAAGGACAAGCAGAGAAGAGGAGTGGTTAGAGTGGGGGAGGTGAGACAAGGAAAAGGGATTAAGGAAAGAGTGATGTAAGCAAAAAAGAAAGGAAACATTATGGGAGGCACAGAGCAAAAAACATTTGAGTTGTAGCTTCCTGAAGGCAGTGTCTAACAGCTGCCACTAGAGGGGGAACTACATCTCTCCACTTGACACTTATT
Organism: Larimichthys crocea; assembly: GCF_000972845.2. Taxonomy (NCBI): domain Eukaryota; kingdom Metazoa; phylum Chordata; class Actinopteri; family Sciaenidae; genus Larimichthys; species Larimichthys crocea. The sequence continues at coordinate 1,511,470 of NC_040024.1, read as the reverse complement.
ATAAACGGGATGATAAAAAGAAGCCTTCATAAGGTTAGGTCAGTGGAAGTGGATGAAAGTTAAAAAATGTAGTTGGGACTTGTGGGTGAGACAGCAGATTCAGCAGGAGGAGGAGATTGTACACACACAGGACTTATTCATCTCACTGAGGATTACTGCCTCCCACTGTTTCCCTTCAAACTGTTATTGTGATCGCCTTTTCTCATCAACACCTCCCTACACACACCTCTCATTTTTTTGCTACTATCTTCTGCCTTCTCTAATTCAGTGATTGCTGCAGAGCTTGCCAAAAAAGTGTGCTGCTGTCGCTGCACCGCGTCTCCAGAAGGCAGAGGAGTACCTGGCTAATCTTAAGTGCAGTGTGAACACGTGCATGTAATTGGTCCCACTAACACTGCTGCAATCCAGTTTACTCTTAATTTAGAACAGTTTGCTGCCACTACAGACATCCGAGTCGCTAAAAAAACAACACAAAAAAAGAGGCAGCAGCGTTCCGATTTTTCTGACCCCCTGTAGGGTTAATTAAGGAATTATTGCCGGTAATCAAAAGCATCATTACAGGTAATTATATATTATAAAAAGATCAAAACATCCACTAACAGTTTTACTGCTTCATTTCCTACCTGTCATTTCCTGCACATGAGTTGCCCCCTATGCGTCTGTGCTCTCTCCCACATGAGCAAAGAGAGCTACAAGTGCAGCATATGAATGACACTGAGTCATATAATACACTGAACCACCTACTCATACACCCAGCTCGTCCTCTATATGCTTCACCATCCATCCATCAGCCATCACTCCTTCCAGTCTTCATCCTTTGCCTCTTCATTACCTTATTTACAGTGGCCCTCCACCCCATGCACACACTGTGTATGTTCATATACAGTATACAGTGCACACGCACCTCCTCAGCCTGTGTGAGCCGTTATTGCGCAGGCAGGCGTGGGTAGAGAGACCCCTGGGGAGTGGTTGTAGGTACTGCAGAGCTGAGAGGTGGTCTATTTTAGATCACTGCAGCAGCACAGAGCAGTGGGGGGAAGCAGAATCAAAGTATACTAGTTAGGATGCAGGATGTACTTTATATCTGTTTTCTGTTTAAGATATTGGCCTTCCAAACTCTCCTTCAGTCTTTAATTTTTATCTCTAGGTGGACAATTTCATCAGTGTGGCTCTTGGACCTTCAAAACAGACTCCTGTTCAGGCTCAGAGAGAAATCACGAGCAAATGGAAGCTTGATTCTTCAGAGCTATGTAGTGCTCGGGGTAGTAGGTGGTAATTAAATATTACTATTAAGTTGAAACGTAGGCTACATGATGTAAAAACACCCTCGGAGTTGAAGCGTATCATCTTTTATGTGGCAAGTGATGTTCACATGTTCACATTCGATTTCGCACTCGTACATGTTGTAAATTGGATAATATCAGACAAATTATAGTTCTGATTTCTTGGGAGCCCCCCAGAACTTTGTCCTCCTTCTTCAAGATCACCGAGGGATTCCCTGACCCCATTTTTGGCAATCACTGTACTAGCATGGCTCTCTGATTTGTAGCCTATAATCTGCACAGACTGCCATTTGACATAGACAATAACTCCTAATTAAGCCTCTGACATTGCCACCACATTAGACTTCATCAAACCCCCAGCCTGGCCACCATCAGCCCTCATCTCTCCTAATTCCAGCTCTGTCTCTATTGACAGTGTTGGAGATGTACGCAGCATGACCTCGGGGTTGATTGAAGTGAAGTGAGGGATAATAAGTTTGCACAGCAGTGATGAAACTTCTTTGACACGCTGATGAAGTGATGCTAATTGCCAAGTGCCACTGAGAAGTGCTCAATTAATGCACGAGGAAAAGGGAGAGAAAAAAATGTGGGAAAACCTGAGCGCTGACAGTTTCACTAAATCCTTTTAGTAGATGAGTTGGATTCAAAGTGAAGAGACGCTTCGCAGGCAGAATGCCATCCTGTTGTCGGATTTGGGAGGTGGTGATTTTCTAATCAGAAACTCTTTGTGTGCAATGGGAACCAGAATGTGTCTTCCTTGAAACAACCATGAAATGTGTTTTTTTTGCTGTGTGATTATCTCATGTGAAATAACAGTGCTTTATTGTTGACTTGTTATTGTTGAGATGTTTTTTCTCTGTTTTATTCATTTACAGTGTATCAATTCTGTTGGTCAATGATTGCTGGTTCTGTGTGTGATTCTAGCCTGATTACTGCTAACGCATTTCTAAAGTGTATTCACTGCGGACAGCTAGCACAAATCATACTATATCTAAATAATTCATAAATCTGTTTAACTTGTTAGTGCAATTTTTAAAAAAACACTTAAACTCAAGGTAACTAGAATGATGTTAACTTGTCTAACCAAACAAACCAGCCCAAAAACACATCCTCAAGTTCTTCCTGTCCTAACTAAAGCTGAATTAAAGTACATAACTTGCTAAACATTTGCCATGTTGCCCTTCTAACCTCTAACCTTTTAACTTCCAGATTTTTTTGTAACCTCTCTTAATTTGTCTTCTCCAAATTTCTTAAAGGGAACTTTGATAATGAGCGCCTGGCTATTGCTAGACAAAGAATCCCATACCGACTCGGTCGGGTAGTTGACGAGTGGCTACTCGACAAAGGTAATAAAATCCCTTTAACTCCACTAATGATCTAACCGCCTAACCTACCGATAACCACCACTCTGGAGGAGGTGCAGTGCCATGCAACAGGGGTGAATGTGATTTGGCTCTTTAACAGAACTGCAGGTCCCCCGTAACCCAACGCAGATGTAACATGCCTATAACAATTGGCTGATATATCCTAACCCATTCAGTTATTGCTCTGTCTGAAGATCGGACATTGTTGGAACATCTGTTGTTTCTATCTCATACTTGCCATCATTTTACACCCTAGTCTGCCCAGTTGAATTGGCATTTTTTTTTAAATGCCCATACGTTTTCATCTTTCTCTAACATTGGTAAGCAGATATCCAAGGGCACCATATCCAAAGCACCTTAAACTGGGGCTGCATCTCTTCAGAGAATTAACCCCCAAATAACCCGACATAACCCCCTAATAACCTGACCACATGTTAAATAGCCTATTGATTGCGTTTGCTTTTTTCCTGTGTCTTTCTGTTGGCTGAATGTGAACTTGCATTGACTATCCTTAATCATTCATGAAAACAAAATATTTTATTACTGGATTTTTCAAGACAAAAGAATCCCCTCCAATGAAAGTCACTAAAAGTTAAAGGGACTGTTGGAAGTGTTCAGTAATCAGTCTACATTTCATTGCAGCATGTGGGCGCCATTTTCCAGCCCCCTTGCATCATGCATAACTAGTGCCATAAGTGTCGAATGTGGTCCCATCAAAGTGATGATTCTTTAACCCTTTGAGTGCCGAATACCCCAACCTCTTTGTCTTTGTCTTGTGCCGTGTGTTTGTGCTGCTGAAGGTGGTTGATTCTTTAAAAAAAAAAAAATAAATAAGGAGAGGAATGAAATAAATCAGACAGACAGCTAAATGGAGCGGAGCCTTAAAATAGTTTCTGTGTTGCAGTAAAAGCATCACAGACGTATTCCTCCTGCACTCCTGTGCATATTGTGGAGTCTGGTACTTTGAAAAAGAGGGTAACAAGAGCACATACAGCACTATTAAGCAGAATAAAACTTGCAGTATAGGGATGAGAAGATAGATTATCATAATATCCAAAGCTCAGAGACTTTACAGTCAGGTTTGCATTATCTTTTTTCAGTTGCAGCATCACAAATTAAGAGTTTCAAGCATTAGCCACTTAGCTTTAGGGGCTCCTTTGAAACAGCACTGTGAACGATAACACATGCAGGGATGAATTCGGAAGATAAAAATTTGTCTCCGAGAGCAAAATGAAGTATTCATGTGACAGACAAACAAGATAAATGGAGTGCCTGCATATTTATTTCATGGAAACAAAACAATCCTTGCATTCATCTCCAGCTCCTATAAAATGACTTCTATGCTCTCCTCCGGTGCATCGGGGAGTACACTTCTGCTGAGGGTAGTTAGAATGCAAATCAGAATTAAAAAGACTTAGGAGATGAAAGTTGAATGAAAAACCGGATCAATAAAAAATGACTTACCCACTTATAAAATGATTTGTGCACACTATGAAACTCTAAAGAGAATGAGCTTGAAACAGAATGTATTATTCTCTTTCTTCTATAGTTTGAAATGGGATCCATCCAATAATTTTAGATGACAGCATTGAGGGAAAGTAGGACGACGAAACAAATAAATAATCTGCATCAGATCTCAAGTGAGGGCTTTGATCAGGGCGCATTCTGAGAAAAACGAGCGTTATTTGTTAATTTGATTGGATTTGTTAAAGACATGTCATACACACGTCATGGACTGAAGAGGCAAAGCGGTTTTGGAAGAGCATTTCTGAGATGCTTCTTTCGCATCAGACACGTTAGTCTAGGTGATGAGGGGGATTAGCGGACATTTCCGAGCTCAAAGGGTTAAAGCTGTTTGTTGCTTTGATAAGGAAGCGGCTAGAACTCAAAGCTAAGAATCTTCTAAGCAGAATCTAACCACCTAACAGCAAATCAAACTCCACCCACACTAACTGCTGAGGGCTTCTCCCATGACTCCCCAACTTTCACTGCTTGGCCTTGAAATTGCAACAATTGGCGAATTTTTCCAGCTTTGCCCCGCTGGTGACAAATTCAGAGAGCCCTCAGTTATAACCTTGTTATAAATGATGTTTAACATTTGAACGCAATTGGACCTGGATGTCAGTATTTGGAAGAACTTGGACAGGTTGCGGCGATCGCTTGGGACAAAAACTAAATAAAAAGCTAACTAAGTTCTAACTTCTACTAAAAGAAACAAATCTCCAACTGGCAGTTCTTTCCCCTTGTCTCCACCTCCGTGAAATGAAAAACTCAGAGGGTTAAAACAAAGCAAATAACTGAACACCAAATTCAAAAATGACGCACCTGCTGTGGATCACTGAAACAAAATGTGTTTGAAGAAATAAATGAAGGTCCCTTTAACATTTATTGTTTTCACCACTAAGGAAATGGAACGTGTTTCGAATGTACTGTCCTAAATGTCTCTTGCTGTGCAGGGTGAACGGTGTATGAACATTTGAATGTGTGGTAAACAACATGGATCATACATCCCGTAATGATCCAGGCTGTGTTACCAATATGAGGTTTCGGTCTCCAATCTCTGGTGATTTTATGACGTCAATTAAAGGTCTAAACCAGAGAGCACAGAACAATCAGCCCCATGGGTCTCCTCTCCAAGTGCCTTTAATGTTCCATCACTTCTGTAAAAGTCAACAAGCATGAAAAACCTCCACATCTGTCAGTTCTCATTGGTGCCACAACGGTACCATTAATCTCATGACCAATACATCATTACGCTCATGTGCGGACAGGCACAAAATAAGGGCGCTAATCGCTCACGATCACTCTCACAAATCAGTATTTTAGTCGCGCAAGGACGGAATGGAAGCGTCCTGGAGGAGAGAGCTGTGCTCGGTGGCGCTGCACAGCATCTCATTCTGAAGCCTTATCCCCATCTCGGCTGCTGCTGTTGATGTGTGAGGCAGATCAGAGTGAGCATCTCTGTCCGACTCTGTGCCTGCTGACTAAATCCAAAATGGCAGCCATTACAGGGACCCAATGGAGGGGAAAAATCCGAGTGCCAAAAGTTTTCAACAGCTCTATCTGAGCCAAAACTTACTCAGATGTGTCCCCCCACCCTCACCCACCCCCTGCTCCTCCTCGCATATTTCTCTCGCCTCGTGATGGATCTGTCATCCCAGGTTTTCTGCTCACAATATGCCCTTACTACCCCTCACTCTCCTTTATTCCCTCTTTTCTTTTTCCTTGACCGTCAATGCCGTTGCTGAAAACTTGGCCAGCATTTCCCTATGTCGGCGTAGCCAGTTTTTCTTTGAAACAATAATAATGTGTTTTAGCTCCCTGAGCTCATCAGGGAGCTCCACTAGAAAATAAAGATTACAAATAACCAGCAAGAATCAATTCCCCTTAGTTGTTCTCTTTAGAAGATGAGCAAGGAAGCAAATAAAGCTCCCCGAGGAATCCGAGCTGTGTATCTTCTTCTGGCAGGGAGTCTATCTATCTCTGGAGCTCTCCAACAACATGATGATCCAGCTCGGAGTTAAGCTACATGAGTGCAGGGAGGTGCAGAGGAGGAATACTACAGCATCGGGTCTCTGTGGCCTAAAATGCAAGCTAGAGACGCAGGTTTAATGTTCAGTGTTTAATGGTCTGGTGTGAGCTCCCACATTCCCTAATCAAAAGCAATCAAGTCCTCCCACTTGGTGTGGGGCCAGAGCCCAAATCAACATCTCCAGGCTAGGCACTGGTCCAGATCCGCTATTCATGATCCCAGCTTCATTTCAGAGATTCTCTCACATCAGGCCGCAGTCAGCAGAGAGCAAATCCGTCTGAGTCTGTCTTTCAGCAACCCCGCAATGAGATCTGTGTCCTGCTGAGTTACTATCTTGTTTTCTCATTTGATCTCTCCGCAGTATTATGACCATATTTGAGGGAAGTAGGGAGGGGGGAAACTGTATGAATTTCAACGTGCTTGCTGATAAGTAGAAAAGTGGCTGCGAGAAAGCGTCTCTGTAGCTGGAATGAAGGGGACACTTTGCTGTTATTTCATGGTCCCCTACCATGAAATGGCCTAAAAAACAGCACAGTCACAGCTGGAGAGAATATAAAAAGAGAGAAGATTGTCCCTAGCTAACCACCGTGAGATCTCTCTCTCTCTCTGTGTCTCTCTCTCGACAGTATCCCTTGCTTAAGATCTACATACAGATACAGGATCAGAGATAGAGCCACGTATGATTAAATCCAATCTCCAGCGTCCTGCAGGTTCACCTCCGCAATCTCAGCTTGCCTTCAAGGACCTCAGGGCTGCGTGCCGCCTCAGTCTAACTTCATGCCGCATTTGGCCCTCTCATTTCCATTGTCAAACACAATTAATTCATAGTGTTCTAACCAAACCGGCACAACTTCTTAAGAGTAGGAAAGCAAAACGCTCTTAATTACCAAAGAGAGCCTTGTGCTGAGGAGATAACTTGGGAACACTTCATAATCGACTTTGTCAGCATCCCACCCCACCCCCATTGTGCTCCAGTCTTCTTCCACTTCCTCCCTACTTCTCCTTTTTTTATTCTGGATAGAGGAAAATGGAAATAGGGGGAGTTCTTGTTTGTTGATACACAAACTAGAAATTCTGCAGGCGCATGAAGGATTTGTGAACACAAACCCATAAAGGCTGTGTATGCGAGCAGTCCAACTTTCTGTTCTGCACATCACAAAGCAGTGTATTGACAGAGGTGAATTCTGGGCCATCCCTCCCACCCTGCAACTCAGCTAAGAGAAAACATTTCAGATAGAAGCTCCTTGCAGCCATATGGCATCCCTCTTCTCTGTGAGATAACAGGAGTAGAAGGAGGATGAGAGAGGCGTAATGATGACGGTGGAGGGAGAAAGATACTGCTCTCTCTAGCTGCAGTCCTTTTCATATCCCCTCCACCGGGGATGGGTACACTTAGATCATCCTTTCACCCCCTCCCCTCCACTCCAATCTCCCTCTGCCTCCCTCCGACAATCGCCTCCACCATGTTGGCTGCTCACAGCCAGAAGAGGGGTTAAGCCTGGCGAGAGCACAGCATCAAACCGCTGTACCTACCCCTCCTCTCCACCTACATTCTGGGGGTTGTAGCAGACACACAGCCATTATTTCACAGCCTCCGACAAGCAATCTGTGCATTAGCAAGCCGAGCGTGGCCCAAGCCCGGCCTACTCCCCAGCTTGGCTCGGCTCAGCTTGTAATTACCGACCACAACTCATCTGAGACAGGTCATTTCTCTCCGTTTAGGAAAAAGTCGAGGAGGACGGTGCATCGATGCAAAGCTGCAACTGGAAACTTGCTATTACTCCAGTTACTGCGGCCGCTTTTAGGGCAGTTTACTTTCACTTGAATAAGTCATCTATAAGAATTCTGCTCTGTGTTTGTATCTGACATCAGACAGGAGTGATGCAACCTGCACCCAACTGATCAAACCTTTGAAATGGGATGGGAAGAATTCTCAAGCAAACAGGAAGACTGTTGTTAGCATGAGCAATTATAGCCACTGTAACTTAACAAAGAAAACGTTATTCAAAGGAAAAGAAACCGCAGAAAAAACTAGACAGAACCAAAACTGATTTAAAAAACCTCCAGTTCATCAGAACCTTCGTCTTATTTTCATAGTTTTGGTCATTTCTAGTCCAAATGAGCAAGACACATCAGTAGTCACATGATCAAACAGGTTTACCAGCTAGATCTATCACACCCTAATCTAGGTAATCTCATATTACAGTGAGGAATCACTGGAAGCGAACAAGTCACGCTAAATTATCTGAGTGGCCAAGTTCCACTGGGCATAGGCCATGGCCACCGGATCTATGGACTCTGCATCAATCTACACAAAGCAGCTTGTGCTGGCAGGAAGTCAGATACAGATACGTCATAGGAAATCTGGTCGATTTTCAAAATAAAACACCCTGTGCAAACTTCCAAACGTAAAAAGAGCCAAAACTATGTCACATATTTACATATTTAGAAGCACCTAAACTAAAAGGAAAATGACCAAATCTGAGAAAGTGAGCAAAGAGGCGAGTAAAACATTCCACCTCTGAAATGCTGCTGCTCAGGTTTGAAGTCACGTGGAGAACGGACCAAAACAGCATCGCAGCTGTGACGTGACAAAGACGTGCCCGATGGGGTTTTGGCATAAGTGGTGACAACTGTGTAGCGTTCGTATCCCAAAGAAAATAATTGAGTTGGCATTGCCTTCAGTGAGTCGTCACTGTACGACTGTTTGGGGGACCATTCACCTTGTGTCTGGCTAACCTGGGTTCGTTCACAATGCCATTTGTTGCCCTATTGGACACCTCGTTAGGGATGTCAGAGCAGTCTCAGTCTTTTATCTTAACTTTTTGAGTATGTTATGATTTCTGATAGAAGACAGAATCATCCTTTGAGACCATCTTTTTCAAGTGTCCAATTTGTTTCAGTAACAAGTATCATTTACATTCTGTTCTGACTCTTTCTAGGTTTATTTTCACGGCGGGATTTCTGACAGCTCGTCAAACTGAGCATGTTATTTTGGTTTTCTTTCCATTCGTGTGTAAATGTATCCCCACTTCCTCTGTATGAGCATCTTTTCCTGGTCAAACAACAGTGATACAAGTTAAGACAGGTGCTGTCATTACCACAAGGTTAACCATAAAATTAGCTGAGAATGAGGGTGGCAGGCTAGAGGTGACTCACCAGGCTCTCCACATCCTCTACATATGAGGTGCACTTTCCTGCAGCTTTCCTCTTTTGACTTTCTTTTACAACTTTTACTTCTTTCTTCCTGTTTTACTGTCGTGTACTATTGTATGTCTTTCTCTTCCTCAGCTACTGTCTTTAACCACGTGATTCCTCGTTCCTTTTTATCAATCCTGTCATCCCCTCCTTTCCGTCCCTCCCTCTGTGCCCTCGCTCCGTCTCTTTGACATTCTGTCCTCATGCAGACTCGCTCTTTCTTTGTCCTACTCGTCTGTCATCCTCCCTTGCTGCTGTCATCTCTCATGTACCCGTTCTCTCAGTCCCTGTCCAACCTCTTCCTTCTTTATCATTTCTCTCTCTCTTAAGCATTCAATAGATGGCTCAGGAGGTGCCCTGTGGCCACTACCAAAAAAAAAAAAAAAAAGTCAATTACATGTTAGGGATCGGTTTCTTTTATAGTGATGATTTACTTGAAACTTTGTTATATTTGCAGTCAGTTCCAATTACGGTACATCTCTTTTGGGCCACTGCTGAGAAAAGTCTCATGAGGAAATGACAAGCCAGCGTAAGAGTCCACATCTCCCTTCATATTGATTACCTGCCAGCTATACGGAGGGGGAGCGTGTGCATTATAAATGTAAAAACAGGCGCTCTCCCCCAGCTGCACGAGATGCTGTTAAATGCAGGGGTCATTTCCACTGTGATTCGGTAGGGAAATCGAAGTCCTCCATGACGCCTGCTAGGCTATCAGCCACTAAGCCCCCCGGGTGATCCAACCAAAGGCGGGTGTGATTGCGGATGATAATGCCTTTAGAAATAGTTGTGCACGCCTTCTTTTTACCCACATGCCCTATTTAAGCAGCAGAGAGTGTGCAGCTCCGAGCTGGGATACAATGTATTCCCAGCCTGTAGGACAGGAGCAAAGATTTAACAGGCTGCAGCATCTGTGAAGCGTGATTTATAGCCAGGGAAGGCAAAAACAGACACAGTCCTCACCGATCTCTATCGGAAACTTAGCACTGGGATTCACATGACTATAACAATGTATGTTTGACTGCTCAGTCCTCCTCAGGGTGCCCCTTCATGTTTCTATATTCCACAATGTTTCCATGCATATCCCTTCATTACCCAGAGCTATTTTTACTCCTACTTTGTTGTGACAAATTTGAGGAGCACTGTGTGCTACTTTGTGTATTCCATATTCCCCCGTGGATTCCACAAGAACACACTCTATGGGTTTAAATGTAATAGGCAGTGACAGGGGGAGGCGGGGAATGTACAGAAGTAAAAGAAGAAGAGAGCTAACATCTCTAACCTCTCGCAGATTAATCTCTGAAGATTGATAGATAGATGTGCAGATAGGCTAGCTGTCTCTGGTGATCTCACGGTGAGGCAGGTTGCATCTCAGAGAGGAAACAGAGTGTGCAGACTGTGCACACTGATCTGAGCGCTGGGTCTGTTTGTTGATGAGGCTCCAGCTCTGGTTATTCAAGCTGAACCCATGGGAATGTGAACAGCCTCTGCTGTTTTACCCTGCCGTGTAGGCGGGTAGCTAATGCTAGATAGCAGATATTAGGATGATGCTGAGAAATAAACAGCAGAAGCAGATGAATTAGAGTGTAACAGCACTAAAACTCATGATTAAACTGTAGTTTTATTCACATTGGGGGCAACACTAACCCTTACATTCATAATATTCTGTCCTGTCTCAGGGTGAATTAGAATAACTTGAGCCTGACTTAGCATGCTAACACACTGAGCTCAGATTATGAACATTTGAACTCCATCTTGAGCTTGTTAGCATTTCATTTGAAACACCGCTATGCTAAGTATAGCCTCTCAGCAACTAGCCTGGCTGGTAACTCTTAGTCATGTTTAAATATGCATAACAGTGACAGCCCTGCAACTGCTGCAGTTTTTCTTATATTATTCGGCCTTGTCTGTCTTGGAATATATATAGATATATATATGGAATGATCTAAATATATGTTTTCATAATGTTTGAGCAGGAGGGGTGATGGCATATCGCTCAGCGCTAATGGGTAAACAGACAGACGAGACGTATCGATGCATCAGGCTCGGCGTCTGCAGTGGATCCAGTCTGACCATTACCATCTCTGCATTGCAGTTAATGAAGGCATTGTGTACAGCCTTGAATGGCTCTTATAATCAGTGGTTGGTCACCTGCAACCACACCACCACCACCACTCTCTCCGCCCGGACCCCCTCCCCATCTCCACCAAGCCTCTGACCATTAAACTCCGATCACCTAACAGCCCTGTGGAGAGAGGCAAGGTAGCAGCCACCCAATCCCACTAAACCAGTGCAATAGACCCTCATCAGTGTGCAAACCCCATGAGCTTTGCTGTCTACTCCAAACACACCGGGAAACTGTGGAAACACACACACACACACACACACACACACACAAGGGAGAAGGCGTATGTAAATAAATGTTGGACAAATACACTCCACTTGAAAAGGCCAACCATCACACACATAAAGGTCATTTCACTGACATATGTCATCATACACACACACACCCTTTCCTCCGCCGCACCGCGCCTTCCAGCTCTGCCATATTAAGCGCTGTGATTGCTTGTCATGCCGAGGCTTCTTCTTGTACCCTCTCCACGCCTCCAACCCCACCCCGCTCATGCCCGCCAGAATTGTCTCTAAAACCGCATGTCACTTTTGATTTGACCTGGTACACCCTGAAACAATAACTTCATCAGGCCCTGTTAAGAGTCTCATCCCGACCTGACAGCTCCAAAAACAAACACTCATTTCCCTTCATCTAGTCTGGAGGGCACCTTTGCTTCTTCCCCGCTTTGTCTCTTGGTCAGATGGGACCGAGGCGTAAATGGCCGTCACAGCACTCCCCTGTGCTCGTATTTCTCTGCATTTCTTTTTTTAATGAAGGACGACATCGTCACATGACATAGTGGCAAAGCAAGATTAAATAGGTCGCCCATCGGATGCTTGGGCACTTAAAGAAAAATGTCACTATATGCTGATGTAAGTGCCCCAATTTGGAAGTCTAACTAATCCGCCCTACTCTGCATCATAATCATAAGCTGCTTGTCAATATGGGTTACTTACTACTGTGTCAGTGGCTCAGAGTGCAGCTGTGACACCAGTGCACTTAACTCCTCCGGAGTAAAGTGTCCTGTCTGAACAGATCATCTTCTGGATGGAGTTGCTGCTCACACACACGAAGAGTCGAGCGATTTTTTAGAGAAACATGAGCCGTCCTGTAAACCAAGAGGGCCAATAATATTCAAGAAAATAGATGATGATGTGTGCCCGCAACTTCTCCGCACTCCATCACCCTTTACTGGAGAGCGTGGGCCAACTGGGGCTGCTTGAAATGGGAGACCCTCTGGGCTAACGTGTGTGTGTATGTGTGTGTGTCCTCTTGTCAAGGACACTGGAAGAGTGATACCGGGGGGTGGGTGGGGGTGTAAGGTGGGCTGTTAATGTGTGTTTCTGTTTGTTCTGTTGTTTCAAGGTTCTCTGTGTGTACACAAATGTGGTTCTTCTCCTGTGTTGTCCTCGCTGATGTCCCGTCGCTCCCACACCAAACATGCTTAGTGACAAGATAATAGAGTCAGACTCAGCTATTATGTCAACAGTGCATATGCCAGACGTTCAGTCTCATTATTATGAAGTTGGAGTCTGGTTCCTCGTGGGACCCTGACGGGGCTAATGATCTGATAATGGGATGACATGTAATGGCCCGTCTCCGTGGAATAGATTTATCTCTCCAGCGCTTCTGTAGGAAACATACATATATACTGAACATGTGCTTTAACACCGATGCACACATGAGTGTGTGGTAATACACATTATTTGTCTGATAGTCCCACCCACCTGGGTGTTACACATATGTCAGAACGAGCGCACCCATATAGTCGTAGAGTAAATCATAATTACAGTGATGAAGCACCCTCTCAGCTCTCTTAATTGAAAACAAATGGGACCCGGGCCTGTCCTCGGTGTCTCCATGCTGATGAGTGGAAGGCTGTCCTCTCTGACTTGCAATCCCCACAAAGAAAACAATAGCAGCATTTAAAAGATGCTGAAAGGATCCATTTGTCACCATTTAACACGCACAGAAGCCAGACGTGTGCGTGAAGTGCAACATATGCACCGAGGAACAGCCGCAGTCCTTCATACCTGCCTGCAGGAACACACACTCCCATCAGGCCAGAGGGGTCTCTCATTTCAGGGGTCCTTAGCACTCCATCTCTAGAGAGTCTATATTTTGCAGATGCACACATTAGTGTAGTATCCCTTTCACAAACAAGCGCACTCCCTCTTTCCTTACAGCGATTGATTTATCCATAAAAAAAGCTCTCTGGCTTCTCCCGTCCTTCTCCTCTAAGTAATTACCTCATCACATCTGTTTTTAACCCACCTCCCTCCAACAGTATACCGCAGTAATACTCCACCCTCCCTCCCGTTCTCCATCTTCCCTCAGATGACTCATAATGCGGGTCAAAGTTTGCGTCCGTCCGAGCGGCACGGTGGGATGTCCCCGAAGAGAGCCGCTATGCAAATGTGGGGTGGAAAAAGTATAAATAAAACCGACCTGACATCAGCTGGAGAAAATACAGGGAGAAAAACTACACCTGTCACAACGCCCCCGCTCCACCCCCTCACAACAAGTCCTGGTAACACATTAGTATTGGACCCTGGTTAAATGGTCGACCCTATCCTCCCATCATCCATCTATCCATCCAGATGAATGGTAATGACCGCAGAGAGGGACGGCCCCTGCTGAATTAAACATTTCCTTCCAATGAGGATCTTATTTTCCTTCTTTGGATGGCAGAGCGGGGCGACATTTTTCCCACTGGCAGAGGTACTTTATCATTGTGCAGCTCAGGTGCATTGGAGGTCAATGACACAGACCCAGCATTGTTCTAATATATTCCATCTCAGAGCAAATGAGATGCATTTCGCTGTGAACCTTCAGTCTGAGGGTCAAGCCGCAACTGCCCCTGCAATTTATTTGACTGCTCAAGCTGCCTTTCTAAGAAAGTGGCACGTGCCCAGGCCCATAATGGCTACACCTGCAGAAAACCAGGGTCCAATGTCCCTAAAGTGTTGCCCAGGAAATCCCATGTGATCGAAACAGTCCCTCTATGTCCCCTGTTTCACACTGTGCCTGTGTATTACTTTGTCTTACTTCATGTGCAAGCTCACCAGAGACCATGACTGATTTGTATTCTTTGCCTCTCCTCTCTCTGCCCTTCCCTCTTCCCATGGTTTCTCTCCTTCTTCTCCTCTTACCACCACTCCCTTTCTCCTCTTTGTCATTTCTTCACCTTTCTTATCTCTCACGCATCAGGTCGTCAGCTGACCATCTTCAACAGCCAGGCGTTCATCAAAATCGGTGGCGGTGGAGAGAAGGGGCGACACTTCCAGGGTCAGATCTCAGGCCTGTACTACAACGGCCTGCAGGTTCTTAAACTGGCGGCCGAGGGCGACCCCAATGTCCAGACCCAGGGCAACCTGCGGCTGGTGGGTGACGTGCCCTCGGTGCTCACCACTGACACCACCTCCACCACCCCGCTGGCTGATATGTCCACCACAATCATGGAGACAACCACCACAATGGCCACAACCACCACCCGCAAACAGCGCTCGCCCACCATGAGGGACAGTGTCACACAGGTGAGCAGTCGTGAGTTGGTGATGCCAGCTTGTTTACATGAGTCATACTGAGAAGCTAAAAGAAGGCCGGTGTTTGAGTCACTGAGCCAGGGAGATATTTTGGTGCAGTGCATTGTGATGGAACATTGCCAGTTACTTTTAATTGGCTTCTCCTACAGTTCCTCCAGAATCTCAAAGTGCTGAAAACAATATATGAAAGATTAAACCGCATGGCCAAGTAACCAGATGGCCCGCTTCGGACGAGTAGAGGTACATTTCACAAGAAATCATACGTCAGCTGCAAGGTCAAACAGCACTCTGTTTTGTGTGAGCTTGCCCACTTTTTTAGTTTTTTTTTCCAGGCCTGAGCCACGTTCAGATGTTCAAACAGCCTCTCAGCCTGAGTGGGAGTCACACAGCAGCTTTGTGTGGCTAGTCCTATTAGACCAATCAACGCTGCAATTTTGATTTCCTTTCAAGAAGAAATGCCTGACTAAACCCCAGACGTGGTATGATGCTGGAAATTACAGCACATCCAAACACATCAACAAAGGCGTGAGGAGGGGCGGAACATAATGAAAAGGAAATCCTGCGGCGGCAGCACAACAACCGAGGGTGCTATGAATGTATATTTATGACTCTCCCACACACGCGTGTGTGAAAGGTTATGATTTACACTCTGATGATTATCTGCATGTGCTAAGGGTAGCCATCACCATCGTGGTAAGCAACAATTAGCAAACAGTGGGGAAGCGCTGTTGCCCACATACTGGAATATAGAAGACAAGTCCTCCAGTACTCCAATACTCTCATAAAAAAGACTTAATACGAGGCTCCATGTGTTCCAGGGAGGGACATAGTCCAGTTCAAGCCCAATATCATTAGTTACCGGCTGAGTTTTGTGCAAAAAGATCTTACTGCAGGTCATCGCTGGAAGAGATGCAAGCTTCTCAATGCATGTCAAATGTTTCTACCTGACTATAATCACTATACTGTAACTACTTAAAAGTTGTTCTCTTTAAACTTCCATCACACAAAGACCTTTATAATAACTCAGGAAACACAAAGGCAAGGTGCCAATTAGCGTCGCATTTCCCTTATTCAGCCGTGTTCATTAGGACTATTAATGTCCACAGGAGCTCATCCGAGATCAGTCTACAAGCCACTCGAGCTCGTCCCTGACAACCCCCCCGATCAGCAGATTGAGAGTATCTTTAGACCATCCTTTGAAAGCCCCCCCCCCCCACTCCCCCGTCTCATTTTGAATAAACACGGCAGCGGCAATTAGAGCGAAGTCAAGGTGATGCTGCTGATGGCACGAGTGTGCAATTCATGCCACTTTGTGTTGCAAGGCAGCCGGTTCAAAGAAAATTGGAATGCTGATTTTGCACAAGCTCCTGTTTATTTGTTGTTTCTTTTCTTCTTCTTGTACATTTAGAAGAAAAAAAAAGTCATCTCAACGAAGCCTCATCAAAGTAGCGTTCTGATGCCAGCTGAAAAAAGATAAGAGGTGGTCGTGTTCACACGTGTTCCAACCAAGCACTTTCTTTCAATCATGTTGTGGCTGCCATGTAAGTACAAGCGAGTGGACTTAAAAGGTCAGCCAAAGCTCCTCTACAGACACTGTCTCCAGCATGCCCGCTTGGCATGACTTATTCAGATGAATGGGTTTAGTGTTTCTGCGTCTTCTCTCTAAACATGAGATCAGTGGAACCTGACTCCAACATGTCACATGTAGCCATCCGCTCGGTTCAATATCATATCTCTGGCCTCCAGACTCGTCGGCGGAAACATTCTTCCATGTTCAGCATATAACAAGCTTGTATGGCAGCGGCCTGTGATGTGAAATTGGCAGCCATAGACGAGCGCGTTTGATAAATTATCTGGAACCATTTTGGGATAGCAAAGGACTCTAACTTCTCTACTGTTACAAGCCCTAATGTGCGCTACATTTGCCGACTGACGTTTATGTTGGCTCATAAAAAGGCAGAGTTCCACCTTTAGAGTACTTTTTATTGCTGAGAATCTATTTTTCAGGCTTGTGTACACACATTTTAACAGCCTCTTCTTTATTATTATTATGTACCGAGCTGAACGTAGTGTATCGTCACAATAGCCCAAAATAGCATTAAAGATATGTGTGTGAAAATGAATAGACATTACCGACGAGTCACTCAACCACATATTTTAATGATCAAAGAGGCAATATTGTGCTGTGCGCACAAACACATAAAAGCCTTATTGGGGCATATAGTTGGCTAACGCTGATCATTCATACAGATGGCCCTGGTGAGACCGAATGGTTTTTTTTTTTTATTCTTTTACTTTACTTTAATTTGTTCTTATTTGCGGGAAGGTGTTGAAGGCCTGGCAAGCACATCTGCTCGCACTCGACAAAGAAAGGAAATCAAACACGGTGCAGCTCTCAAAGTGTGTAGTTTAAACACAGTCATAAATTAATCAAAGAATCCTAAGAGTTTGAGGATTACGTTGATTGTGAACAGCTGAGAGGCAGCAGGCAGCGTATGAAGTCTTTATATTTGCTCGGCTAAAAGCGAGTGTCCTGGGAAAAGCCTGCGGTACGCAGAAAGTGCTGTTTGTTTTCAGACTGAGGGCAACAACACTTTGGAGCACGTAGAGCAAAAGCGGGTCTTTAGCATGAGTGGTAGTGCGTATCCTAGCTGAACAGGCGAGGGAAAGCATGTTGCATCGTCAAACTGAAAACTCAATCAAAACATGAAAAAACCATGCTGTGGCTCTATGACTGCTAAGTTATTTCACAGCAGATAAGTAAAATGTGACGTTACACTTAAACACAGCATTGTAAGTGGTCATTTCCAACGAAAGTTACTATTAAAATGAATTACAATTGACAATGCATTTAAATGGCAGTGTTTCATATTCTTAAAATTTAGTTTGTTTACATAAAATAAAGGGGTAGAATTTAACTATGACTCCCAAGGTGTTCACCAAGAAACATCCCATCAGTGAGCCTAAAATGCAGATGCATGCCCTGCTAACAGCTGGCTGAAGGTGAAGATTAGGCTATAGCTGAAACTGACTTCATAATCTACAGATAATAAATTAGTTTCTGGGTTAATTTTGTTTTTGTTAGTTGACATTTTCCAACTTCTGTTTGTAATGTTTGTATCTATCCTGTCAATGTTATTTTCAGAAGGACACACCCACACACACTTGTCATAGTGTTGCTCTAATCACTTTATCTGTTTTATGAAACACTCTAAAGAATTTAAGAATTTTTGGCCGTGCTGTGTACCTGCCTACAAAGCTCTGACTGGCTCGTTTGTTTTTCTCTCTTCCAAGATATTGACATCAGTGAGTGCAGCAGACTGAATACACTGGAGAGGTGGACAGTGATTCAGGCTAACAGCAAAGTTGGATTTGAATTCCCACATAAGAGCGGCTTAAAATAACACAGACGCTTTTATTTAGACACTCATTTGCATAGTCGCTGATCAAGTGGCTTCTGACTGCAGGTATGCGTGGTGAAACTCCACTTTGTCGTACTTTTTATTGGTGATCGCTGGTTGCTCTGATGAACCCATGGGCCTGACATTGAATGGTGTTGTCTTTGCACTGATTTAAATACAGTAGATCTGCATGATTCAGTCAAAACATACAAAGAAATCTGCACCTACGCTTCAAAATACACAGAATGTCAACAGGAAGGGAATAGTCTTTGAGGAGGAATGAATTTTAATTGGCAGTGACAGCTCACGCTAATGTTTTAGCACCTTCGATTTAACATTTTTACAGGCAATCACTGATCTGCTGCACAGTGCATTCTGTAATTAACCTCTAGACCCTGCATCAGTTATATTAGTCACAATGTCACGTAAGGGATCCATCTCATGGAGCCTGCTAAACCAAACATAGTAATAATATTAGGAACACACTGGGCAAAGCTAACAGGAACGACGACGCTCTAATAAATATCCCAAACAGCTGCCATGAAACAGTGGAGACAGGAGACAGGACCAGGGTGGCGGAAAGCAGGCGAGCGGAAACCCAAATTTCAATTTCTCCAACAGCTCTGAGCTACCCGCCATGCCGCAGCTTTGATCATCGTGGAATAATGCGCTTTGATGCTTAGAATAAAAGATCTACCTTTTGATGTGTGTGGGGGGTCTCCCTCCCCTTCACCCCTCGATATCGTGGGTCTCCACGAAACAGTCGGAGTCATCGCTTGTCTCGCTCTGACCCAAATTTGATGTCAGGGTGTTATAAAACTAAGATCACAAGCTACGCCCTTCTTGCTGCTGCTGTCTTAGACGCGCTCTCGGGTCTTTGTGATCTCCATCTCAGATGTGTCTGGATGGTTCTCTGGAAGTTGTCTCCTTGTGGATTCAACTTGGACACGGATGTGGAAAGTTGGTTGGGAGTGTGGTTCAAACTGGAGCTACTCCTTCAGCTCTCCTGTAGCTGCCATCACTGGGTTAATGCGCCTCCTCTCCTAAATTTCCATTTACTAGATTACACTGGGCGCTGATGTCTGTTTAGACGTTTGAGGGGTTGAAATGGGGTTTACAAGTGTGTCACAGATGTTGCACTAAATTACACCTGCGATAGCTCCAGGAGGCTAAAACAGCCATCAAATGACTCGGGCAGCAAGACTCGAAATATGCAAACATTTTTTTACATTAACAGACGTGAATGCAGCGTGCCCTGGGCATTTATCGATGTTCTGGTTACTTAATTTAAAGAAGTGCACATTTTAAAAGATTCATTATGTGCCATTTTATGCGGAGCTGGGAAGAGGGAAGCAGCTGATTGCATGGACGGAATAGAAATGTAAGTGCATGCTTGATGGAGATGTTGCTGGGAAACCGAAGCAGGATTATTAGGCCCATTTGACAGAGCCAGGTGATGTGAACACACACTCCAACTCACACAATGTAATTAATAAATGATTACGCCCAGGCCGTGGATTAATAACAGAGAAAAGGCTGCGCAGCAGTGTGGCGCTTGAATCAATTATGCTGATAAAAGCCCCCCATTTTCTATCGGATGACCCCATCTTGAATAACAACCAGAGCCTGAAAAGAGAGGAGGGTGTGTGTGTGTGTGTGTCTATGTGTGTGTTTGAGAGTGAGGGGAGGGTCTCGGGCGTCTAGACATGCAGCTGTGTGAGTCATGCAGTAGTGAGGACGAACCCCGGCTACTAAATTGGAACCACCTTGTCAGATTTAATCTGTTTTCATCTCGAGACCCCGCTGCTGTACCTGCTGTACTAAAGCATGCACTGACAGACCTCACGTCGGCTGTCTCCTTTATCACACAGTTCAAATGTCAAAGAGAACCGTCTGCAAACTGGATCAAGAAGCAGACGCCCCTGATATAGCAGCAAGAACAATTTAAAGGACTAGTGCGTCAGATTTGGGGGGGGTCTATTTTACAGGAAATGGCAGAAATGATTATACTACGCATAACTATGTATGATCACCTGAAGTACTTTCATGGTGTCTTTCAAGTCTTCTGATCACTCAAAGTGCTTCACACTACATATTACATCCACATCCACCCATTCATGCACTGAGGACAGAGGCTGCCAGGTAAAGGTGCCAGCAGCTCATCACACACTGATGGCACAGCGTTCAGGAGCAATTTGGGGTTCAGCATCTTGCCCGAGGACAAGATGGGACTGTCCTGACTGGAGGAGCCGTGGATCGAACCGCCGATTTCTGATTAGTGGATTAGTGGACGACCCACTTTTCCTCCTAGCCACTTGTTTTTGCAATCGGGCTTCAAGTGGCCACACAATGGAGGACGTTTTAGACAAGCTACACCTCTTTGATTGGTCAGGTTGTTTCAGAAAGGGTTTGTTTCACTTTGACTTCCTTCAAACTTCACACATCTCTGTTTACAATACAAATAGTGCCACGCACAAAGCACAGCCACCTCCATATGGCTCAACATTAAATCAACTATTGTCTCTACTTGTAGCATGAGCCTGTGTGTCCGTGTAGTCACAGACTTTCACTGTCAGACACTCTTAATCCTCTTCGACGTTCCGTGGGTCCTCTAACCCAATAAAAATTTGTCTTGTCTCTATCTCATTTTCTGTCTGTCTCTGTTCTTTCAGAATGCGGATGACCTCTTGGTAGCATCAGCTGAGTGTCCTAGCGATGATGAAGATTTGGAGGAGTGTGAGCCTGGAAATGGTGAGTCAACTCAGGGAGTTCTGTCTTCATAGTACTTCCAAAACCAAAGTGCAGCCTAGAAACAGACGTAGACTCACCTAGACTACTGCTGTATCCCTTCCTCCACTTTTATGTGACTCTTTGTGACTGCTCAGCCCTCTGTATGCAGCTCTGATGGGCCAGATGTGTACCCTTTCTTTTGGTTTTCAAAGCGCAGGCAGTCAGCAGCACCGTGGTCCGTCAATTGCTCAGCCAAGTGGTAGTATCTGGCATTTACCCAGCTGTTGCACCAATCTCCTGCCCCGGTTTTAACAAGGCAGGACAGTTTCAATGTGGAAACGCAGCTTGTTCTGCACAGCACACAGCTGTAGGCTGGCAGGCCCGGTGGCTGAGCCACTGTTAGTGCGAACAGCGGGTCAAGTAATGTTCTGACACCATGACAGGAGGTGGAAGTTAAAGGCCATGTGTTTTACTCCCTGCCTCTGTAGTTTCTAGCTTTGCCTTTGTGGTTTCTAGCTCTATTAAGCTGGTCATACTTGAAAACTGCCAAGAACCACAAACAGCACAGCAGTGTGAGTCTAATGACTGCTCCCTCTACAGTCTACAAGACCGAAATAATCTACCAGACATAGATAGAGTTATGCAGATCCACATTTAATGACATTTTATCCTAAATGATCCTCAGACAAGATTTCTGTTGTTAACTAGTATTATAGATTTAAATGACTGGTGTGGGTGGGATGAAAACCACAATCGCCTCCAGTACACGCGATGCTCTTGTGCCAGCTTCCGGGAATTCAAACAGCAGAAACTTTTCTTCTTAAGCTCCGATAATAACACCTGAGATCAAATGTGATCTTGATTTGCATATTGCAGATCGATTTGAGATGCACATTCAGTCAAATGTGCTAGCAACCTCAACAAAAAAAAAAAAGTTTATTATTGTATTCAATCTCTCACTTTATTTTTCATTTATGCTTACATACTGAGTGAAATGGAATATGTGGGCAGGATTTAGTTACGAGAGAGATTTAAATCAAATCCAGAAGATTTGGACAGATAAAGACGTGATTTAGCAAATACAGCGAAATGTGGAGTTGTAAAAAGTTCTGCAGCTGCAGGAGGAGGAGAAGGAAGAGGAGGGAGAAATGAATTAATCAGACCTGAGCTACTTCTTTGTTAAATTCAAACCAAGTCTTTTTTTTTCTTTTTTTTTAACTGAGCTTCAGATGCACACCTCTCATACTGCTGTGCGAGGTACTACGAGCCACAACCTTTCAAACGGTCAGGTGCACTTTTATATGATAGACGAGGTTGGCTGGAGTTCAGCACCATGATCACATTTGATTGAACGTAGAGAGAAGAGAGGAGGTTCGCTCTGAGATCTCCCAAATGATTTGTTGACATGTAACAAGAGATAACTGAACAGTTAACGCAGGATTGGAAGTTCATATCACACTCCTCTAGGAAACCCTGCCTACACCTGGTCTGAAGTGTGCACACACTTTTTGCAGTCGTTTTGCAGAGCCATCTGTTGTGAAACTGCTGTTTTGTGAGCATGTACAGTCACTATGTGCTCATTTCAGGCCTTTACTAAATAAAAAGAAATGCAAACAACAAAACTATAACCGGATCACTAATCATAGAATGAATCCAACATGTATTATGTAATATAAAAGCCAGATTTACCCAAAAACTACCCAAATATCCAGAGAGCAGAGCAAACTTTTAATAAACAATAAGACAAAAGCGATTAACAGAAGTGTCGGGATCACCCCAAAGTCCTTGTTATGAAATTGTTCAAGTTTTGTCAAGGGGGATTAGTGTTATGAGTAGAAATGGTGGACTGTAAATGGCAGGAGATTATAGCAATCGGCATGTTTGCGTGAGGAGAAACTGATCTGAACCTGTGTTGAGAAACTCGAGTGTAGCATTCTCCTGCGGTTTTCTCTGTAGGTGGTTGGGACCGAAATAGAGACTCAATTTGCTTCTTATCGAAAGGAGAAATGAGACTTTTTCGCTGGATGCCATGCCTAGACTTAATCTCCCATGGGGAAACGCAACTCTCCCTCCCTCTCTTCCCCCGCCTCGTATGCCCACATAGTGGCAGACATGTTCACCTTTGCAGACAGACACTTGTCTCTCTCGCTCTGTGGGTGTAAAGTTTTCTCTCTGCAGAGCTCTCTCCTGAGAGACAACAAACGCGCTCGCGTGCGCGCACATGCTCCGTATCGCACCTTCCAGATGCCAACGAGAGCTCCAGCGAGGCAAGCCAGCGGGGTCGGATAAGGCTGGGTGAAAACTGTGGACAAGGAGGGAAGAATCAACACTGTCCACAAAACATGTCCCCTCTCCATCACTGCTCCACAAACACAGGATGCAGTTATTGTGTGATAGGAGCCGCTCCCAGTGTTTTCAATTACATTTGAGAATGCAGCTCTGTTATTGAACTGCCTTCAGGAAGGGAAAAAAATTGTTAAGCACAGCTGTGGATTTTCTATTAAGCCGAGCGAGATATGACTTGTGAATTCACGGAGATCAATACAACTCTTTCTTATAGAGTATGCGGCCAATGGACCTAGCTTTACCTGCAGCTGTAGTGCTACAACATTCTTCAAAGCGTGAAACTTGTTTTCTTACAACTGCATTTTTTGGCTGTCTGCGGCTGAATGATGACCCCCCATGTACAAAGCTCAGACAATGAATTGGAACCGCGGTTGCACACTTTCCTGATGAGCTGACGAGTGGATGCAAAGAAGAAGAAGAAAAAGACCAGAGGAAGCAGATGAGCGGGAACGAGCTGGAAGGACTGACCCTCATTGAGATTTGTGTCACGTTCCTCTGCGCTCAAAGCAGAAGAGAGAAACGGGGGAGAGGAGAGAGAGAGAGGAAAAAGAGAGACCGCAAAATTGAGAGGAGTGAAATTCCTGCAGACGATTCCTGCCTTTCCCACCAGGCTAATTAAACTTTGACTTTGTTAGGGAGCCTTAATTACATCACCTAATTAAAGCTTTGGTTTGGATCCTCCAGTGTTGTTAATGAGCCTCCGTCAGAGGAGTGATGACACCTCAGAAGCGAGGACCTGGATTACAATGATGAAACATGTTCTGGGGACAGAGTGACGAAGTGAGGACGCACACAAGAAGACGACACTTCTTGTACATGAACACTCATTTAACGCACCTACATGAAATTACATCTATAGACACTAATTGTATCCACAGTAACGCGCAATTAGAGAAGATACACCCTCGTCTGTTTCTCCAACAAGCCCTGCTCATCAAATCTCTTTCATTTTATCTCCATATTTCACTTTCTCGTCTCTCTCTACCTCAGCACGACCTCACTTTCCCTCTCTTGCATACCTCCAAGCTACTTATCAGTCCCTGGATGTTGTAGGCGCTATATCAGTTTTACTCTGACAAGATCGGAGCTTTGAGGAGCTCCTCAATAATTCATCGGACGATAGAGGCAACCTGTGAATGTTCCTTTTAGGTCGAGCAGTGAAACCAAGACAATGGGTGACAGATTATGGATGACCCGGAGCGCTGAGACCGATCACCCAGTCTGACTCAGGGCTTGTCTGGGATCAAACCCTCCCTGGTTTGGGTGACAGTTATTTGTTAGTGTGAATCTTTATTGATCTTCCTTAGCTAGCCGTCCTGCAAGTAAACAGCCTGAGTTTATTATGTGGGTTCCACAGTTTAGATGTTTGGCAGATGTTAGAGGCTTGCACTTGCGACCTCTGGATGATCTCAGTTGATAACAGTGGACCTTAACGTTACTGTGACGATCTCAGCTCGAAAGCCTGTAAGTTGAGCGATTAGTGTTCTCAAGATTGCATAGATAAAGAGGTGACTGGTTGAATTTGACAAAGAATTGCATGATCACAAACCCCCAGTAGAATTGACTGTATTCTGAAATGTGGATAATAACAAACTGTATTGAGTTTATTTGTAGCATTATTCAACTACATGTCAATTCAAGCTATAAAAAAGAAATAGGATTTAAAAGAAAGATATCTAATAAAAAAAGGAGCTTAATAAAAATGTATGGATTCATAAACAAGTGACATCATTTGCCATTAATAACATATAATTCAGCAAACATGAACCTTAAACTCACTAATCAAAATGTAATTAATATTAACTGTTATTGAGTGGCAGGATAAACACATATATACATTTAATTATGATAGCTATAACAGTGTCACATCGTTATGTACATGATGTACAGTGTCATCAGAGATGCACTGGAGTAAAAACAGAAAAGATTAAATATGGCTTTAATAAAGAGAAATCCGGGGAATCAGTTATTACATTTGTTGGCTCTGGAGAAATGAATGCAGAGGCTGGTGCTCAGTCAGCTCGCTCTATTGTTAAATGCACAGATCAGAGACTAGAGAACTGCATTATTCAACATTATTCAGATGCCGTGTAACCATTTTACTTCAAAACTGGTCAGCGGTGCATTTTGTCATTAAGCATTTCTGCTGCAAACGATCCATGTTTGCAGAATTTCATTGAAAGCAGTGGGTGGAAAATCGCTTTTTTTTTTTCTTTTTCTTTTTTTACTTGTGTCACCATTTTCACAGCGGGGAGGTCTTTCTACTCACACTTCACACTGTAAACAAATATTATATTTTCTGCACGGAGCGCTGTGCAGAAATATTGGTTCAAAATTTGTCTGAACCACCTAACCTGTTTTTCTTTATACCTAATTTTCTATTATTTGTATTTTGGCTTTGCAATTTCATTTAACAGATACACATGAAGGGAAAGATGTGAAGAAAATATACAGTAGAAGAAAAAAGACAAGATCTAGAGACCAATAAATTGGCCAGAAACAGGCCCAAAGCAAAGGCACGGAGGTGGAGGTGTTGTAGATGTTGATATTCTCTGTGCATATCTGAGATTTATACCATGGTGAGGGGGAGACGCCAGGCTGGGTCAGAAAAACAAATCCAGCCAGCTTCATGGACTCGATCCAGGTGCTGATGAGCTGCAGGGAGGTGACTTTGACTGGAGCCGGTCTGTGACTCTCAGTGAGACACGATATGAGCAGAGCATCATCCCTTTGTGTCAAAATAAATCACTTTTGCCTGAGAGCGACGGCACCAAACGCAGCAGTTGTAAACAGTTTATGGAGCTGAATGTGTGAAGAAGAGTTTTTCTCTTGTTGCACAGATTATGTAGTCGTAATTGTGCCCATTGTGGCGTGATTTAAAAGCAAGCCAAGGGAAATATATTATACTCGGACACGCTGTAAGATTCTCTATCAGCAGTCTAATCAAAGCTGAATTATAGAATACTCAAACCCCTAACAACCTTTTTACTCTAAATATTTCAAATAGATGTGAGCAGCAGAGCAACGATGTTTGTTAGGAGGCCAACATAGATGCATCAGTATCCGTGTGCCCCTGCTCTCGTTTTGAGTAAATAGAGGGGGGATGATTCACGCCGGCAGCGATGTGGAGTGGCGTGTGGGTAAAGATAAAGAAGAAATTTCATCATGCGGGCTAAACGTGGTTCCACTGCCTCAGCTGTTCAAATCAATGCAGTCAAACTCAATCAATCAGGCTGAATATCTTTGAGTCTCTCGCTTTAATGCGTAAATTACATGAATGTTAGAGACGCCCAAACGCTGGAGTCATGCTACATGTATTTTTCAGCACCATTTGCATCAGAACTGGTCTCAGTCAGAGCTGGTTTGGGTTCAAACAATGACTCAACCGCAAGGCGAGTCCCTACAGAGCAAGGGCTTTCGCTGTTAGGCGATGGGTTGAGGACATCGACAACCTGCTGCATGTTACAAAACTATCTGAGTGTCCTCTGCTTTCATATCAGTGTGTGGTTCATGGCAACACATCTGTGGACAAGCGTGTTATATCGTGACAACTCTTGCAACCTGCCCGTGGGTGTTACCTGAGCAATCAGAGCTGCATACAGAGGGAAGAGGGTGCAGTCGTGGAGAAGGGGAGAGCCAATTAAACTTGTTGATTGGTTTAAATTATGGGTGCAGCGGGCTTGGGTCACACAAAAGGAAATGAAAAGGTGTTTCACTTGATAACTGCCTAGAGTGCTGAGATGTGGCTCGCTCTGTGTGTGAGGGCTGAGGTTCATTATTTCTCTAGTAGCCAATGTCTGCCAGTCATATGTGAAGATGACATACAGCATTTGGCTGCTATAGCTGAGAGTACAGCAGATTGACTGATGTGAAAGACGTTCTTCTGGAATGTTTAAATAATAGAGCATAAAAGAGATGTTAGACAGAGGAGTTCAGTTGTGAGGACTACAAGACCTTACCGTAGCAGGACCATCCATTAGCACAGCCACATGTGCTGTAAGTGGGGCACACCTCCTCAGTAATTGGTGGGCTGCGTGCTGAGCAGAAGGTATAGAGCCTGAAATTGCACTTGCAGCATCTCTACCACGCAGACAGATGGCAAAGTAAAGATAGCGACTACGCCACCTCGTGCGTCAAGCTCTCAGTCACACGTACGTCCCGGATCTCTGAGGGCTCCCTCAGACTGGTTTAGTGAAATAACTTGTCAAAGTCACAGGAGAAGGAAGAAAGAAAGAGGGGAAAAAAAACAAAGCGCTAAACTTGTGAAATCCTACTTGGTTCAGCTTTTCTTTGTTCCTCAAGTGTGCCACCACGCTCTGCTGTCCTCTCAGCCTTCAAGGTGAAACACAGCCCTCAAACACAGAGATGAAAGAAAATTTAATGGAGAGAAATAACTTGAGCATTGCCATGGAAACTAGCCTCTCCAGCACTGGTACAGCAATAAGAAGTTAGAAGAAGGGTTGAAGAATCACTAAGTTTTTTTCCCCCTTTACAGCTCTCACATAATGCTTCATTTCAAGTCCTGTTTCTCAAGTGTGTTGTTTCTATGCTGATCTGTTTAGTGGCTTTGTTAACTCAATGCATCACCTTTTCTAACAAAGCCATTCTCTGAGTGAAAATGTATGGTTGTATAACATGACAAGGTTTTGGGGGGGGGGGTTGAGCTGAATAAAAAGGCCACAGGGGGAACTGTTCCAATCCCAACAACCTCCTCCCCATCATCCCCTGATCCAACCCCTCTCCACCCCCGAGTCACTCTGATTTACCTCATCAAATGAACAAAGAGCCAGAGTCATGATTTTATGCTGCTGATTGTTGGCATTTCTTTGGTCATGTTTTGCTCTTACCTTCCCTTTTCTTCTCCCCCACCAAGATGTGCCGTAATCTAATCCCCGCTGCCATGTTTTTCTAATGTTTCCTTGACTTGTGACCCTTACACATTTTGCTAGACTGAACATAAAATTGTTATGTAGTGTATACACAAACTGTTACTAATATTCTGCCATGTTCTATTAACATACTCCCAATATGTTTAACCCTTAACTCCAGCTGGGCCTCCAGTCTGTGGTAGACTGATTGCTCTTGAATGAATGGAACTTTTTATTCTAACACGCATTTTATTTAAAAGTAACATAGTGGGCTAAAATCAGATTACATAAGAGTGGCTCGACAACAAATTCTGGCTCATTAAGACGATTTTTTAGTGTTGACTTGTGCTGGTAGCTGTAAGAACAACACCATTGCCTCATGTTTATGTGTGGTGTTTGGGAGGGAAGTGGGCATCAGGGACTCATGCCGTAGTGTTTAATGCTGTCTCTCAGTGTACTGAGAGTTTTGGTAAGAAATTAGGGGCATCAGTTTTCCTGCAGCAGCTCCTGAGGGTTTGCATGCAGATTAAGCTAATTAGAAATGAGCCATAAAAAGCACAATGCCCAATGAAGAGACGTAAGAGAGGTAAAGAAGGGGGGGAAAGTTGTTTATCACTATCCGAGAACAATCTTACACAGCTTTCTTTTTGTAATTTTTTTTTTCATGCAAAAATCATGCGGCCAATTTGTTGATGTAAGTGACCTGAACCTCGTGGTTTGCTATCTTATTTAACCAATCACAGCAGAAACATCTGAGCGTTAGCATAGTCAGCACAGGAAAGACTAGACAGTTAGCAGTGTGTAGTACAAGAGATGTTAGGTTGTTCAGTGTAATTTGTAGTCTACTTTTATCTTGTATTAGTGCTAGCACATGTAGGTCTATGCAGTCTAGGGACATACAGTAGGCCAGAACAGACAGGAACAGGTGCAGGATACAGTATTTACTTACAGCTTGTATTTTAGCTCAGTTCACAGATAGTCAGCATATTAACTTTTTAAATAGAACAGACTAACTAACCTCATGTTAAGTTTTAGTGCTGTTCTAATACTGGTGTTGCTGTATTCATTTGAACTGTTTTTCTTCTGTTGACCTCGAGGTGGTCTCTCTCTCAGGTGGTCTCTAACACTCTTTTCCTCCGTTGTCTCTTTCTTGTCCTAGGAGGTGAATTAGTGTTGCCCATAATAACGGTGGACTCCCTAGACCCCCCATCCATCGCCACCCGCTACCCAGTAATTCCCCCACCCCCCACCACCTACCGCCCTTTCCTCACCCTGCTCGAAACCACCAAAGAGTCCCTCCCCTTGCCCAACGGCCGGCCCCCCTGCCCCTTGGACCAGGAGGACTGCGAGGAGACCATCGAGGTGTCGGCGTATGGCTCGGGGGAGATGACCGAGTCGGATGACGAGGACTATTACAAAAACTCCCCCCTGGTCACCGACAGGACTGTCCTCCCTCCTCCCCCGGCCGCCGAGGGTGGTGTCCAGAACCCCCGAGACCGACATTTCTCCCGTATCCCCAACTCCCACCACCCACCTCTCTCCTCCACCCCCACAGCCAACCCCGACCAGCTCAACCCTCGCATCAAGCCAGCCGCCGGTGGCAGCAGCAGTAGCAACAACATCCCAGCCGGGAAAATGAACACCCGGGATCAAGTGCTGCTGCCGCCGGCCCACCCCTCATCAGACCCGGGCCACCGCAGAGTCCCAGGAATAACCTACCCCCCAAATTTCCCCCATGTTCCCACTCCAGACCCCACATCTCGGCTCCCAGGCCCCGTGGAAGTCCAGCAGTCCAGCAGCACCACGGGAATGGTGGTGGGCATCGTGGCAGCCGCCGCCCTGTGCATCCTCATCCTGCTCTACGCCATGTACAAGTACCGCAACCGCGACGAGGGCTCCTACCAGGTGGACCAGAGCCGCAACTACATTAGCAACTCAGCCACGCAGAGCAACGGAGCCCTTGTGAAGGAGAAACAGCCCAGCACTGCCAAGACGGTCACCAAGAACAAGAAGAACAAAGACAAAGAGTACTACGTCTGAGGGCGCGCCGCCGTGACACACAGAGACAGACAGCAGACGCACTTAGAGAAGGAAAGAGACGAGAGAGAAAGAGAGAGAGAAGAGGCAGTATATGAGGAAAACGGCAGACATAACATGGAGGGCAATTTATTTCAAACTCAGTATTGTCAGGTGGCCATACATGGTACCAATTCCAGTTTAATCAGAGGGAGGAAGCAAAATCAGGTGGCAAGGCGACATCACGGTTTATTCCAAACCTTTCAGCTCTGCTTTGATTGATTTGGCTTATTAAACGTTAACCACGGTGTGGACTTAAAGAAAGGCTATTACACCTCAGATCACAACACATACTGTGCCAACAACCGTGTACCAAATGCTGATAAAACAGTGATTTATGGATTAGCACATGACAGGTTATTTAATATCTTGTGTACTGTAAGAAAGCACCACCATCAGTATTTGTGTCAGGATCTGTACTTCATTCTGAGGCAAGCTTGTGGTGTAAGCAGTCGCCTTAGACAGTATCAACATATTTTCCAATGAGGCTTGAATTAGCAACTCGACATCCCTCCGTAAAATCGATATACTGCCAGCTTACAGAAACACTGTGTCAAATCCAGCTCTCCCACCTCTGTAAGTGTTCGACATCTCTGATCCGTAGTTAGATCTCTCTCTCTCTCTCTTCCTCTCATCCGCTTGTGCCCTTTGTTTCTCTCCTTGTCTACGGTGCGCAGCAGCTGATGCAACGTAAACTCTGCCGTGTTTCAAGCATGTAGTATTCATTTACGAAAAAGAGATAAAAACTGTTTTTCCTTTCTGTGGAGTTTTAAAAAAAAATAAAATAAAAATATGACGATGATTGATGATCATAACAACGTTAAACGTAGCAACTATGTGAGATACCACCGCTCCGATCTAATGGATGCTAACTTGTACGTTTAGCCCGCCAAAAACTTGTTGAGGCCAAAACCCCCTTTGGTCGTCCTGTGTTCCAGCAGATCTGTGTCATGTGTTTCTGGGGCTCCGAGGCACCCCCTAGTGGGCCAGCAGAGA
Organism: Larimichthys crocea; assembly: GCF_000972845.2. Classification (NCBI taxonomy): domain Eukaryota; kingdom Metazoa; phylum Chordata; class Actinopteri; family Sciaenidae; genus Larimichthys; species Larimichthys crocea. The sequence continues at coordinate 1,480,021 of NC_040024.1, read as the reverse complement.
AACTGCATCACGTCTCTTAAAATTACTAATAACCGAAAAACAGAAAAAACCTCCAGCAAACAAGATGAACTCTGTTCTATATAATTATAAATATATGTATAGACGTTGCAGAAACCTATGGACCTAAAGCGTGAGCGAGTGGAAAAGTAAAGCGAATGCTGATGATGCGCAGCGAAGACGGACTTTAGGATTTTTGACGTCGGAACCCCCCCTCCTCCGTTCCCCAGACCCCCACCCCCAACTTCATGAACAGTACGGCTGATGCGATGCCTTGCTGCAAGACTCAGTCACTTTGGTTTGCTCTTTTTTTTTTTTTTTTTTTTTCTTTGATTCCTTTCTCTTGAGAAATGAGAGACATTTTAGGAAAATTCATTCTTGCTGGAGCTCCACTGTGGAGAGAGAGATACCTTGCAGCTGAAAAAATAACATAAAAAAGCGACTGTGTCTTTCGCCCCCCCTTCTCGAGCCTGACTGGACTGATGGCAGCCAATGGGCAAAGCAAACTTTGTGGAAAGGAGCACACAGAAATAAAACGGTGAACGGCAGTTCCCTGGAAGATGTACAACAGAACTCTAGTATTCCAATTTTCTCAACTCTATTAAAAAAAGAAAACTGTACCATGAAAAGAAAAAGAAAAATCCTGAAAAAAGTTTGTGAAATGTCTAAATATTTGACTCTCATCCCATTACTAAGAGAAATGTGTTTTCCCTACTATCATTCCTGTTTGGAGAAAAAAAATGACTATGATTCTGGGAAACTGAAATTTCTATGTATTTTTCTTTTGGTAACTGAGCAAATGTGATTTGGGTTCTGAACATGAAACCACTTATTCTTCTTTTCCAAGGGAGAACAGTCCCTCTCCTTTTGATTCCATCTGTCATCCTCCATCTATTTTTTGTCCTTTTTTCTCTGTATGGCAGGTTCTATGTCCCCATACCTTGTGGAGAAAGCAGGCTCTGTACATCCATCATGTTTTCTAAATTTGTTTTCTATCTATTTCTGTCTATATGGCCGGAGACAAGACGGCAGCCGCTTCGTTATGACGGGCTCCGTCGATTCACGCTCCTGCCATGTTCGTCTGGTTTCTCTCTTTCTCCATTCCAAGCATACTCCTCCCAGTATCTTCCTGTTCTTTCTAAATGTTATTGTAAAGTGTTCCAGTGAGATGACTCTAAATATGTGTACATTAACAGAGGGAATACACTTGGTTATATACTTCTTACTCCCTGTGTCGCGTGGTGTCTTTCTTGTCTCCTTGTCTATGACGTATGCAGATGATTAGAAAAACCTGCACTTGATTTAACATGAAAAACGTCCATAAATCAGCTTAAGAATAAGTCATTCCTTCTAATTATAACTGCAGAACTTGCCCGTTAATCATCACATTTTTAACTTTTCATCTGTGTCAATCTAATCCAGTGATTATGACTGAGGGAGGCCTTCAGGGTCAGACTTTCTAAGCTCCTGTTGTATTTTTCCATCACTCTTTGATCTGCATTACCATGTCAGACAAAGCTGGTGCTTAAATTAGTGCTATGGGGAGTTTTTTTTTATTTTTATGATCACTTACCCCAACAGTGAGATGTGAATGAGCCTCAGGACGGCACCTCTGGAGCTGGTAGGGATTTGCTGCGTTGCAGAAGAACACGTCAGTGTTGATGAGCTGCTGTCACTGTGAAGTGAAGCGGAGAAAACCAGTCGACCAGCAGATGAAACAGGTCTCTGTTAACAGATTTATTTAACAGGTTTATCCCCTGTACTTTAATCACGCCTGCAGTTAGAGAGCTGCTCTGCTGCTTTTTAAACAGATGTTTGAATTTTTCGAGCCACTGAAGTGTTGCTTGTCTATAAACGCACACGTATATGGAGCTCAGGAGTGTTATTCTTTAGGTGTTGCTTGGCTGTGATCCCACAAGAATATAAAAAACCAGGACATTATTACATTACATTTATTTAGCTGATGTTTTTTCCCAGAGCAGTTTACTTAGGTGCATTCAGCCATGAGGATATAACCCTAAAAATGCAAGAATCATGTAACCACAGCAGCTTCATCAAATATGCTGAACTGCTCCAAGTGTTGCATTTAGAATCAATGAGACAGTTTTCCTACTTTTCTAAACATCTCATTTTAATCCTACTCCTAAAATGTATTTCTTAACATCTGCAGTTTAAACACATCACACACACACACATACAGAGTTTTACTCTTCCATATCTTTTTTCACCCGTGAAGAGATTCATATTTTTGGAAAATTCACGTGCAAAACTATCATCAGTTACATCTGAGTTTTCCTGAACACCTCCAAAAAGGAAAATAGCAGTCCCCAATCAGTTTGGTGAAGATGTTTGGAACATTAGCATGCTTTCATTTTTTAAAGAGCAATCATAACACATAAGTACAGTCCTCTACACCTCTCCAATCAAGACCAACATGCAGCCACAGCGGCTTTACTTCTCTTTAGGATCACTTTCTGAGAGGAAGAGGCAGAGGTAAGTACTCTAACGCTTTGGTGTGTTTTTTTAAGGGTAGTTACAGATTGACAAGAACGAGGGGACGATATGGTGCAGAGGACCATGGGTTGGAATCAAACCTGAACTTACATGGGTGGCATGCTGTGTTGTACCGGTGACAGTTTTAAAACGGCAAACTATCTGATCTAAAAGTCTACATCTGTTTGATTACATGTAAATTACATGAATTGATTTTGTACTTAAATATGATACAATTTAGTCATAAGACTGGTCCTGTGCCTTCTCTGCAGTTTAGGTTTAAAAAAGAAAGGCCCAAATCTGACAGCTTAACACTCATTTTGAGTCAACCAGTTGTCCATTGGACCGAGACAAAGATGACAGAAAACTGGGCCACGATGAGGAATTGTGTTGAATTAGTTTGTGTTAGGTCTCTGCTTCACTTTACACACTTTACTTAGAATTAGCAAAAGATTTTCAGCCCTAACTTACCGTGCACATTTGATGTTTCCTTAAAGCTGAATCTGAGACAGTGGAGGCTGCAGGAGAAGAGCTGAACCACACCAGAACATCGGTTTCTCATGGCCCTGGATCAGGGAGAGAGAGGAGTGGGTTAGCCAGCTATGTGCCTAATTCAGCCTTCAGAATATCAAAAAGCTAGTTCATGTTAAAAGTCTGTATATCATCCTGGTTGAGTTCAGGGGAACATTTATACACATATACTTTGATTACAATTACCCATGACATCTTCTGTGTGCATTGTCTTTAATTTGTGTTATTGACAGAACAAGTTTTGGTCCGTTCTCCATGCAACTTCAAATCCTACCAGGAGTGTGACAGAAGCATTTTGACTGCCAGACTTTGTTAATTTGCTCAGATTTCTTGGTTTATGGTTATGGGTTTTACGTATAAATATGTACGTAAACATGCTACGTTGTTCATTTGTTTCCCTTTTGGCTGTTTTTAGAATTGGAAGTTTGCACGTTGAAAATTGACCTCATTCTCTGTGCTGTTTCTGTGTCTGACTTCCAACCAGCTCGAGCTGCTCTGTGCAGATTATCATCCGGCAAGTATATATATATTCTCTGTGTTTGAAACGTTGACCAGAACAGCCGCGATTAGCCACAGGACACACACGGATCGCGTCACGACCTGCCCTGTGGAACCTAGCCTTAAATCCAGCTGTGAGGTTAGACTTGTACTACGAGCTAGGTGCTAACATCACCTAAAAAAACCTATTGACAATGGGGCGGTCGGTAGCGTAGTGGGTTAAGTGGCCGCCCCGTGTGTGGAGGCTATAGTCCTCGCTGCAGCTGGCTCTGGTTCGAATCCCGCATCGGACGGCTAATTCACTGCGTGTCACTACCCTTCTCTCTGCTTCCTGTCTATCTTCAGCTGTACTATCAATAAAGGCATAAAAGGCCAAAAAAAATTATCTTTAAAAACAATGCTAGCATGATAACTAAAACTCTCAATATTGTAAACATTACGCCTTCTAAACATCAGGTCAGCACGCAAACATAAGCTAACTGCATGAAACACAAAGTGCAGCTGAGGCTGACGGGAATGTCATTACGGCGCTATAGTCCAATAGTTGAGATGTTTTTGATCATCCAACTGACAGACTGACATTGCCCTGCAGTCATCCACAGGCTTCACACCTGCATCAATTCACAAATGTTCAGTCTTTCAGAGGACCGTGGAGCTAAACTGCTACGAGTGGACAGTCACAGTGTGTCCGTCTGTTGCTTTTCTGTCGCCATAGCAGTGGATCATGGTTGGCGCTCAGCCTGCCCACCTTTGTGCAACAGCCAGCGCCCTGTTCAAGCATGAACATTAATGAGGCCGCATCAGTGGAATAATGTTGCAGGAGCAGATATGTGTGTATCCGTGTGTCCGTCGCGCTGGCTTCTCAGACAGGCCGTGTCTGTCTCATCTGCTCATCGTAAACTGAGCATAACAAAGTAGTCTGTACCTCGTTGAGATTATCTGCAGCCGACACTCGACACACAACTACAGCAGTTGTTTACAAGGCCTACATCCATGATGGGCTAATGGGGCATGCAGCACAATTAGTGCACGTGCACACAGCAATGAAACACTCCATTCCAACAGCCCTTCCAGCTAAGAGGAAGAATACAGTACTACACTACCACATATTTAGAAACATATGGCAATTACTCATGTATCAAAATCAAAACACTGAGAAATATGGTGAGGAAGACTGAGGACGGTGGGGAGGATTGTGTGGGCGCAACTAGTCACTGGGAAAATGAAGTGACCTTTAATACTGCAGAAACTCATGTAGAAAAAACAAAAAGTACAAGAAAGTGCCAAAGTAAATCAATTAATACCACAGCGTGTGCTAAACTCCACACCTCCACACACACCTCCACGCCTCACTCTAACATGCTGCAGAGGTGGCAGCATGTATAAGTAATCTAAGCCATGGCTGTTACATGTTGCACTAGTTTCACAAGTTTCATAGATTTCCTTTTGTGACAAAAGTAACAGTCCAACTTTATATTGAAGTCATTAAATAAAATTAGAAAGCGCATAGGAAAATATCAGTCAGGTCCAAGCGGCAAACACGGTGGCTGTGAAGGCAATGCTACAAAAACGCAGTTCCTCAAGCAGCCATTTGAGGCTGGCTGTTGAAATGTCCAACTTCACAGCAGAAACAAACCTTACATCCGGGTACAAAAACTGTACTGAGGGTACACTTTTATAGAGTTATGCAGAATTACTCTGACTTTGCAGCCTGCCTCGAGTGGCCACTCGAGGGCTCACAGTTTTTAGCACGGCCACGGAGGTTGGCTTCACCAATGAACAACTCTGCCACCCGTATGCTCAGGGCAATCCAGATTTTTTGTTGTCCCCCATTTGTGGTACGCATCAGGGGTTCCCTTCACTACCTTAAAAAAAAACCTGAAGGCCCAGCTTTTCAGAGTACCAACTCTCCCAATGGCTGGACATGCCAAATCTCCTGTCAACTTAATTCTATGTGAGTGGTACTTACTGCTGCACTAACACATCTTTGTCACACTGTACCCTAATTGTTTCCCTTTTTGAGAGTCGCTCTGGATAAAAGTGTCAAACTAAATGTAAAAGATGGTGAACATGCTAGCATTGTTGCCGTGAGCATATTAGCAAGCCGACGTAAAGCATTTAGTTCAAAGCCCCGCTGTGCTGAAGTACAGCCTCAAAGAGCCACCAGGCCTTTCAGTCCAGCCTTTCAGCCTCTCCTCTGCATTTACCTGGTCAAATCCTTCCATTGAAATACAGAGTTCAAAAGCAACACACCGCTAGAACTCTTTCACTGATGGAACCACCACTTAGACTGCCCCTGGTGAAATCAGTCCACAAATGCCTCTCCAAACAGCAGGAGTTCTGCTGAAAGGTAAAAGTAGTCCCCATATGTGCACTCCTCTCCCTGTCTCGATCTTTAAATGTATGATTACATAAATGTCATAAACAACATCAGTGTCTATGGGTCTGAAAAGTAGCAAGAAACTGCCTCCATCACAGTCTGTCCACAGTGGTGTTTGTTAGGCTTTCTTTTGTCTTCATAAATAATAAAAACAGCCCTTGAACAAAAGTTGGTCCCATCTTTTTTCCAACTTCTGGTTGCTCTGACTGTCTTGACAGAGAGGTCAGATCAACCACACAAGAGGAAATCAAACATATCGTTTGTAAGCCAGCGAGTTCGACAGCACCAGGGTTCAGTAGTCCACGTCTGTCCATCAGCTGGAAGAAGACTTCCGGCCTTACTCCAATCAAGCCACACACACAGCGTTATTAATATTTTGGATTCAAACTGCTTTGTGCTGCGCAGGCAGAAAGAACCGACACGCACATAATTGATTGATTTTTAAAATGAACTCTGGGATCTGCATTCCAAATTAAAGCCCAACAAATATTGAAAGTATGACCTGTTTGTTCCATCAGCTCTCATCGCGATAAATGTGAGTGATGCTTACGCTCTGTGCATTTCTGTGCCCTCAGTCCCCCGAGGATGGAAAGATTCCTCTGTAATCAAGTTAAAAAAAACGGTGACTCAAAAGTCTCTCCACAGGGAGACGGTATCAAATCAAAAACTGTGAGTCTGTGAATGTGGAGCAGAGGTACGTAAAGGTAGGGAAGGAAAGAACAAGACTTTTCATTTGTGCTGTGTTTCCTCCCTATTTCATCATCCAATCTTCTATCCGACTGCGAGATGTACCCAATGGCCGCTTTCCCCATTTACTCACCAATCTGTAAAATGTGATGTGCACACATGCACAGATCACACACTAGGACAAGACAAGATAAGACATCTCAAATATTCCCAGGCTGAACTTGACAGCCTTTGTTTGTGGCCCGCTCTGCCGCTCGACGTTCATCAAATTAAAAGAAGTAAAAAACACGGACCGGTGGCGTCATTTCGCCGCCGGCACAGAGCTTTGCTGTAAACACGCCTCAGAATTTAGCTTTCACAAATAATCTGACATCACTGGTTACACAGACAATCAGCTATGACACCACAAATGATCGGCGTTGTGTTTGTGTGCGCCCGCGCACGTGGGGGCGCACGTGAAGGCGATGCGGCTTCACACTCTGTTTGTTTGCTTCTCGGAGTAAAAACTCAAATGGGCTGTGTGGTTGCTTGTGTGTGTGTGTGTGTGTGTTGTTCAGTGTTTAATCGTGTGTGTGATCATGCAGCCCGAAGGCAGCGGCAGCGGCAGAGGGGGGGGCCCTGCAGGAAAAGAGATTTGTTTGAAGTCCCCAAAGACAACCAGGCAGGTAAATCTTCACACACTGTCACCTTTAGTGTACAGGCACACGGAAATAACACGTTAAAAGCACGTCTGCAGACTTCAGTGTTAAAAGACTACAACCCTAAAAAACTACAAGACCAATTCACAGGAGACTGAGGTTTTCTCTGCAAGTTATACCACTTGTGGCACCACAGAACAATGTTTTTCTACCTGATTATGAGTGTCATGAACACATTCCTGCATGATATTTCATGCTATTCCACTGAGACGAGGAGTTTGGTGTGGTAAAGTGGCGAGAAACTTAGCAACGTGCCAGAAAAAAGGCAGGGAAGAGGACACCTGCTGGCTATCAAACACGGAGGCAAACACAGCAGGCTTCAGAAAACTTGCACTACAAATGTTCAGCAGGGACATGCACATCAAGAAAGATCGGTTACAACTCAACCAAAAAAGCTGGCCACTCTCTCGCACTGTTTTCTTTATTCAACTTGCAGAAAGAAACAGAACTGCTGTCAACATTGGTGTTGACAACGTATTAAATCATGATATAATGTCGTGAAAAGCATCATTTGTATTAGGCCATCTTGGACTGGTGCTTAAAGGGAAGCACGCCTCAGCAGTTAGCCTTTTATTGGCTATATGAGTAGGTGGGTACTTTGATTTCATTGGATATTTAATCTGTGAAGAAATCTCAGCCAATTAAGCGAAATACTGCCTGGTGTACATATATGTACATGTTTATATATTGAAAGATCCAATAAGACTAAACATAAGCTAAGCACCACAGTTCTGTATTCATAGGCACATTTGATATTTAATAAGACCCACAGATGTTCAGTTTGGAGTTGAATTATTCAGTTATTGACATATCACTGCAGAATATCCTAATTACTCCAAAAACTAAACTAAAGCCAAAAATAGCAGCTATATTCTAGATTCCAACAAACAAAGCTGACACCTGATTGTCCGTCTGGCACACATGGACTAGATTTTCTTTAGTTAAATCTGAAACCTGTGTTGCCATCATATTACAGCAGGTAATCGATGATGAATATAATTGAAGATATTTCATCTGCAACAAGCTCAGCTGCTGCTGACTCGCTCAAAACTGCAAAAATGGAAAAAGAAAATTGTTTAGAAAGGAATTTGACCTTTCAAAATAATGACGATAAAGATAATAATGATGTTTCTCAGTCTCTCACTCTGACCGACAGAGGAGGCTGCATCCGTCTGTTTTTTTTTTTAAGGTAAAAAGACCTTTTAAGACTGAAAGCTACAATACCTTGTTATCAAGCAATTATGGTTCATACTTTGAACCAAAAATACATCGTTTTGAGAGAAAAAAAAACAGAAATTTTAACGTCAGAAAATTTCTGAAAGCTGACTGACTGGTTAGAAATTACAGCCTTTCAGGCTCAGATCGAGCTGGTTTGTGTAAAAGCTGATGCCCCCAGAATGTTCACCAAGAAAACAGCCACTCTAGTAAATGTATTTCTTAGGCTACTCCAAGTATTATAGTATTAGTATAAAGGCCTTGTTTTGACAGGACTTTTGCTTACTGGAGTCTTTATTTAGCTAATTCTGTATCTGTGAAGTTACTTTTCTGTTTCTCAGTGAACTGAGCTTGATGTATTGATCTTCTGATGCCGTGGTCACTTTTGGTCTTGCCTGATCGTGCTTTGCCTACAACTGATCCAGTTTCTGCAAAGCGTTTTAGAGTTCCATGCTCAGGCCCATTAGAAACCTTTAGTCCTGCCATGATTCCATGCGTTTTGCTAAGAATAACAATTTGACTTCTGATACGCACTTCTGAATCTCAAACTTTATGATTAATTCAGAGTTTACGTGAAAATATTAGAGATTAGCGGCACGGTCTCAGGCTTTTGAACTCTAGCTTTAGAATCTAAAAATGATTTTCTGCTTTGTGTATTCATGTTTGGCTTGTTTATGTTGCAGACTCTTCAGGTCAGGTTTCCACCTGTGTGTTCCTGGTGGAACACTGCAATCATCCGCATTTATCTGGATCTACTTTATCTTCTTATCTCATACGACACTGCTTCCATATCCTCCAAACATCTGCTGAATTTGCATAATGCCCTTCCACCGTGAATCATATAATTGCTCATTCATAACAGGGCGTGTGTGTTGTGGGTAGATATCTTCATCCTGCATGTGAGTGCACCCCTTGCCCAGCAAGCCTCTCTAACATATGCTGGACAGTCGGCATGTGCAGAACTCTCTGCTGTGAATCCCGACACTCTCCAGGGGTGAGAGCGTCTGATCGGCACTTCTTGCCAAGGCGCTCGCTAGGTTGGAGTGGGGAGGGTGGGCAGGTTTGTCTTATGACACTCCTACTGATCTGGGATCTGCTCTACCACCAGGAGGTCCCTCTATGGTGCTAGACCAGACAATTACCTCCTACTTGCCTCCTTCTCTTTCTAACCCCGCTTCTATCTCTCTCCAGCTTTTTTCTTCTTCATCTGGTCTTACCATCACTGTCACTCTCTCTCCCTTCCTTTCCTCCCTTCTTCCCCTCCCTCTCTCACTCTCTCCCTCCCTTCTTCCCCTCTCTCTCTCTCTATCTCTCTCTCTCTTCACAAGATGCGTCACGGTGTTTAGACTAATTGACAGCACCTCTTGGGCATGACACAAATAGAGCCTCAATTTACAAGTCAAATATGTATAAGGAGCGGCGCATAAATGGGAGGGAGCCAGGCAGAGCAGTGCAGCAGCAGGAAGGGGGTGAATAAGGGTGGAGGAGGAGGGTGGTGGATAAAACAACTGGATACATGATGGTGAGCGGGGGGGTAAAAATGGGGCATGGAGGGAGCTCAGCAAAAGTAAGGGAAGCTTTATATAGGGAGAATATGAGAGAGAGAGTGTGTGTGTGGGCCTGTGTGGCTGCTCACTGAAGTTTGCTTTTTGAAGTGTGTGTTTGTCTGTGAGTGTGCTTGTGTCAGCGTGAACACATGGGCAGCGATGCATGCATGTGTAAGTAAGAATGTGCAGGCACTAAAGTCTGGTTTTATACAGTAGGCAGTACGGGTGTGCCTCTGTGGGTATAATATATAGGGATGTGAGTATAGGTGTGTGTGTGTGTGTGTGTGTGTGTCTGTATGTGAGAAAGTCAGAGCGGTTGTCACTGCAGAGAAAAATCCAGACTGCGGGGCAGAGAGGAGGATGATGGATGAACAGGTAGCTGCCTCCAAACCTCCGCCGCTGGAATGAAGCCATACAAACACACCGCACTTACCTATCAATCTGGCTGTCAGCAGATTACACTGTCTGACACACATACAGTACACACACCCACAGAGAGACAGAGAGAGAGAGAGAGAGAGAGAGAGAGAGAGAGAAGGGCATAAAAGAGAGCGAGGGGTTGAGGAAGAGAAAGATGGAGAGATGACGGCGAGGGAGGAGACAAACGTGGAGCGGGGTTGCGAGGGCTCGCGTGTTGCTGAGTGTGTGTGTGCGTGTACCCCTCCGCCGCCCCCTCCCCTACTATTTTTTTTTGCACAGTTGCCATGGCAACCAACCATCCTTATGCCTGCGCGCCTGTGTTTGGAGAATGTAAAGTCAAACGCAGAGGCTCGCACAAACTGCATTGTCCACGCCTCAAAAGCAGCAACCCCCCCCCCTTCCATCATCACCACCACCACTTCACTCATAATCCCCCTTCCTCACCTGACCAGACCCCCGCTGGCCTTAGATAATCACTCACAGTTTGAGATTATTCATGGCCTCGGCTATGTGGAACAAATTAAGGACACATAGGATGACTAGGTGCTCATTAAGGGCTATTCCAGATAGGGCTCCATTATAGAACGCTCTAATTAAACTGCTGTGGCATTGAAGCAGCATCCGGCTGACCTCGACGCCTCCGAAGACACTTCAGCTATATCTCACAAGCAGGATCCACTCATTACCACCCTGCACTCTCTCTGGACTAATGAGAGAGTGTGTGTTCACGTGTATGTGTGTGTGCGTGCGTGCGTGGATATAACAGGTGACAAGCTTTTAGAAGAGTGATTTGTGCTGTGGATTTGCCCTACGTTAATGCACGCTGTGACATCAGCGTTACATCGAAAACCCATAAACAGCAGCACACACACTCATATTAAAACTTGAGGTTAATGTTAATGAATCGGAATTCATTCATGGTGGAGGTGCTTGGGAACACAGCACACAGTAAGTGGTGGGGCAAAGGTGTGTGTGGAGGTGCAAACAGGGTGTGTATGTATTAGCAATGTATGAAAAGACTGTGCACTGTGAATAAATCACCTGCTGATAATTAACACCTAACTGCAAAGCCTCCAGGCCAATATTCTGTTTTTGAGGCAATATAATGTAATCTGATTGGTTGTTAGTGTGCGGTCAATCAATAGCGCCAGTTAGTGATATCCAGATCAATTAGCAGCCAATCATTATCAGCCAATATTCAGCTATAATAGAGACCGGGATTAATGCTTTGAAGTTGCACATCAAAAAGAACATTGATAGTGCACATGGTATATGTTATATAATAATATATATGTAATAATGTTACATAATAGGGGACTGCACAGACGCAGAGCGGCGACATGAAGCCTTCTTCCAGTCAAGATGGCAGTGAAGCTAACAAAAAGAGGTTTATTCATCTTGTTTTATGTCTAACTTTCAAGAAATGAATGCACAAGTTGAGCCCTCTGGATGTCAGCTTGACAAAGAATAAAATGTGGACTATAAAAGCCAAACTCGACCAGGAATGTCAAGGCCATTACGCTGTTTTGGTCCGTCATCCACGCAACTTCAAACCCCACCAGGAGTGTTTGAGAAGCACCAGACTTTGTTGGGTTGATCAGATTTGGTCATTCTTCCTGGTTTATGTGCTTCTTTGCATCCACAATTAGCTCAGATGCCCGTGGTGGACACGGAAGGCGTCACATCCACTCCCAGTAGAATTTGGATTAAGCTTTGTTTTTAGCCTAGCAGCTGATCACTTGTGGTCCGTACTGGCTGGTTACGAGTGAGGAGTAATGGGCCAACAAGGTAACAAGGTGCAGAAGAAAGGAGAAACAGTGAGGTTCTAGAATCAGAAATCAGCTTTTTGTTTTCAAAATCTGGAGTGATTTCATTTAGATCACTTGATGAACAAAACTTTGGTCAAAACAAAAAGAGTTTTTTGTGATTCATTTGGATTTCACTGCATTTTGAGCATTTTGTAGAAAGAAAAAGGGCTATTGAAGATTTTATTTTTTACAGCTGCTACAACCAAAGAAAATCTGATTGAATCGGTCGATATGACTCACAGATGATCGGCAGTCGGAATCAGCAGCAATAAAACGTGATCGTTGCTTCCCTATCCACCCACAGTACATATATATATATAGTGTCTAGGTTTCTCATTCAAGACATTTTATGTCACGATCAGTGTTTATATGATTTATGTCAGCGAGCCTTCCACAAGCATGTGCTCCTTCGTGATCATGTAGGTGCACTTATGTCAGTGTGTTTACATACATAGAGTACATGGGAGTATGTGTGAATACATGCCGGTGTACGCCAACGCGAGCATGTTGTATTCATGTGCATGTGTCTGTGTATGTGCTGTCGTGTATTCATTGTGTGGGTGTGTTCACAGTGAGCTATCTTAAGAGGTTGGTAAAGGCTGGTGTGTCCTTGCACCTGTCACTGTGGATGTCTCTGTGAGCATGTACAGTACACGCTGTATGCATGGGCGTGTCATGTTCGCATTCGTATGTGTGCGCTCGTCAGACGCACTTAGCCGCAGACAGAGAGAAGACGTAATGGCTTCAGAGAACACTTCAGTATTTTTCAAGATGGTCTCAATAAGAGAACATGAGTGAATGAAATGAAAATGCATCAGTAACATGAGCAGGAGGGAATGAGCTAAATAAAAGACTGAATGGGACTGGATAGGGATACATTCTGGACTGCTGTATTGAATTACGCCTTAAAAATGAGAAGCATCACTGCTGCTCTGCTTTCTCAGTGTGAGATTGTTTAACACAGTGTTTCACATAGCTCACAAGTCGCTACAAGCTTTGTTTGCAGCCAAAAAGGCTTCCTGTCTCACTTCATCCATTTCATCTCAAGATGTCTTCACCTGTTGCCATTAACGGTCTTGAAACGTTTCATTATCAGGGGATTTTCGCTGGTTACCAGCTGAATTAAAGCGAGATGATATAACTTTTCTACCATAAAATAAATTATTTTAAATCGTTTCATGATGCGTAATCAGGGGAATGTCATTCCCACTCTGTGCACTGTACATCTGTTCTTACACCAATTTACTCCCGAGAGACGTACGCAACATTTTACAGTATCAAGTCACACACTTACTTTGTTAAACTGAGTCATATTTTAATGGAGAAAGTGTCTTCTGCCTGCTCTTCAACATTTCTCTGACACCAAAGTAAACTGCTGTGAACTGTAGCTGCTGTTAGCTCAGTTTGTTTGCCGTGCTGCCTGGGCTGTGAGCTGTGGTGTTTGTACGAAAAGGTGTTTTGGGCCACCGGGAAGGAGAGGAGGTTTTCAGGCCCAGGGTGCAGTTTAATGCTAATGGGGAGTGGAACCATGTTGTGCAAGAACTGGAGCTGGGCAAGCAGACAATGTAACAGCAGCCTCTATAGACATGATGGCAGAGGCGAAGAAACCGCAAAGCTTCAGAGCTGGTCTTCTTGTTGTTTGGATTAGTAAGTAATATTAGCTGGTGGATTTTATTTATGGTCTTATTTAATTTTGATGTGGTCTGGAAACATTGTATATACAGAATCATATATATATAGTCCACTGCATCACATTCATAGCAAGACAACGTGACAAGTGTGTCATAAAAGAGGCTGCTTCTTTTATATGGTTGCTTTCAACCCACAGATTCTCCATACAGTGTCTTTAGAAAAGACTGAACTATCACAGTTATTTACAATAATCAAACTGTAGCAGAATCATAATGTGGTTGTATAATCAGCACTGTGGTATAAGTCCTGTGAGTTTTCATACAAATCAGTGAAGCAGTGCTTTGGTTATCAGATTGTGTCGAGGTCATTTCTAACAATCTGATACCTTCCTCTCATCCAGTATTTAAACTCGCGCAGCCGTGGTATCAAACAGCAGCTGTGTAGAGACAGCAACATTGTATTTCAAATAAAATCGAGTCCATGTCAGAGCTGTTTTTTTGATGTAACCTGGATGAAACCACAAACAAACACTGGAAGATTCAGAGTCTGCATGTCTCTCATGTGGTCCTAGGAGCTGGTTCAGTTGGGCCAGATTATATTTTAGGGTGTTCATAGTCCAGCTCAAAAAACATCCTGTGTAGGGCTTACTGTTTGAAATGTTTGACACCTATTCATACACAATGTGTATTCTGGTACTGCTACAAAACAGTTTTTAATACCTTTCTTTCAAGAATTTAAATGTTTTTGGATTTTTTTATTTTTTTAAAAATGTGTTTTCATTTAACAAATGAGGCAGGGACGCATGATATGGATTTCTGTCAGTCGATACAGTAACTAATAATTACTTGTTTTTGTATTTCTAAATGTTCATGACACACCTGAGGGTTAGATGTAGTTAGCAAACATAATTGAATATTCTATAACTCTGATCTAACCAAATCTAACTGACATCACTATTGTTAAAAGGGTAGTTTAGGTTGTTTGAAGTGGGCTTGTATGAGGTACTTGTGCACGGTCAAGTGGTCAGCTTGTTACACTGACTCTGCACAAGTACCTCATACAGTTATGACTCTTCAAATATTCATTTATTTTGTCTTCATAACATCAAACGGGCTCTGGCTTCCAAAGAGCATAAAGCCTATTATGTGTTTTGTATTAGACTTTAATAATTCATCTGCTATAATTCCATTATTGGAATAATACATAATTATATACATTTCCCATGAAGTGACTGACATATCGGACACAACATCGTGCATCCCACAGTTCTCACGTGTTGCAACGCAAAAGTCTTTATACACTAAATTTTGATTTAAATCTGAAACTGTGTTGCTACAGAGACCAAAAAAGGAACTCTAGGATATTAATAATTAAATTCGACAGTGTATTTTGAAAATGTTAGTAGAAACCATTATTTAATAATCTGATATTCTACATCATTATACACAATCCATTTTTACTTCAACTCTGCATATGATTGATTTAAATAACTCTTTAATTGAGCTCATTTAAACCCTGTGGTTTCAGTTGTATCCAAGTAATGCCAATGTGAGTGTTACAGTGAAAGAGCTGTGAACACACTGTATATAATATATTTATAGGTGAACTTAAATAAGTCGTCTTCCTGTAAATTGTCAAATTGTCCAATAAAAGTCACAAAATGTCTCTAACTATCACCCAGCTGTCACTCTAAAAAACTCTTTACTGCTAACTACAATACCTTTTAGAAACACAGTTAACAAACTATATGCTGTTCACATCTGTGCCTCGCCGAATATGTAAATTATAACTGCTTATTATACATTCTGAATGTGTGAAAAAGAAATCCGTTCCCAGGATGTAGCCTCCCACAAAGTGCTCCTGCTAACATCCTGTTCTAGCTTCCTGTAGACGCTTTAGTCTGACCAAAGTAAGACGAGCTCTGTCTGTCCTGAACACTGAAAAAAAAAAACACCTCGACTGGTAAAACTTTGACTTTGGCTCTGCCTGCCATGTGTGGAATAAGCATGACAAAAACATCATGCAGGATCTGCACACCGGGTCTCCGGGGATCTCATTTACTCAAACATTTAATTATCACCTCCATAAGTAAACATGCAACATTCACATGCTACAAAATGTGGAGGAAATGAAAGCTGCTTCATTAAAATCTGCCTGGATTTCATCAACAACTCTAAATGCCAGTTAGTCCAGAACATATAATTGTCATACTCCTCCACCTGCTGTAAAGCTTTCATCAGCATGATGGAGTACACTTATTAGAGCCATCAACTGCTCAAACATAATTAAAGTCAGTGGAATCAAAATTACTTTTGCTTTTTAATCACGGTTTCACTGGATGCTAATAATATCTCTCATACAGTGACAGATCTGAGCTTTATTAGTGATGAATTATCTAACGAGAGAAATATCTTCAGTCTGCTGTCACATTAAAAGTCATTAGCTAGAGGATGGAGCAATGAGTGTAAATAATAATAATGACATGTACATCTTCAGTGAGAGCTAAAAGCTCCATTAACGTAAAGGAGAAGATCAGAGAGGGATCTCCTACCAGGATGAGCAGGCTCAACTGATGCAAAGCCTCGGCAATTAAAAATGTAATTATTGATTCAAATAAAACATAAAATACACAGAAAAAATGAGCAGGGGAAGTTTGCTCCCTACAGATAAAAATGTATCAGTATCTGTGAATAAGGCACCAATGATTGTTTGTATTACAGATGAATCTGAAGTTGATTTTACACTATTTTGTTTATGAAATCATTTGTTTTGTCCACAAGCCAAAGAGGAGACTATAAGACTGAGCAAAAAAAGTAACACATTTAATAAGAGGAAACAAATTAATGTTTGGCAGTCTGGCTCGAAAAATTAGCCAGATTACCATCTGTCTAATTAACTAATTAGAAAAAGCAGCAACTTCCGTGGCTGTGAAATAGAGCCAATGCACAAGTGCCAAAAACTGCAGTTCCTCATACGCCCACTTAAGGCTGGCTCCAGCACGAGTCCTTCTCCATAAGTCCCCATGTTCAAATGTCCAACTTCACAGCTTTGACAGGTGGATGCTGTTACAGATGGCTTGTTTTAGCAACCAGGCGTCATTCAGCCCGCCTCAGCTTAAAAACGTCTCTTTAGAAACCTGTTGGACACACTGTCCATTCTTCATATGGTAGTGATTTTCACACGTGTATCTCCAGGTCTTATTATTACAATAGGTGCCTTGTTAACACTGTTAGTTTTATCAGCTATTTTAGATCTAGTCTTAGTCTTTGGACTATAACACTCATTACTTTTACTATTACTTGATAAAAAGACATTTTAGTCCACTTTCAGTTGAAATGTTGTCTCTTAATCTTCAGTGTTTGTGTGTTTGTTTCTCCCCCGTCCACAGCAGTACATCATTAGGCTTTGGTGGCGGCACCCATGAGGGAGCCGTCAATCAAAACCGGATCTGCCACGCCTACACAGTCTTGAGAAAAGGTCTGAACAACAACATGATGTAGCTGTTTTTTTAACAGTTATGAACTTAATGAGACACTCAACTTTGGTATCATATATATTTTTACTATTTCAGACCTCATTTTAGAGCCTTTAATGGATATGTTTACAGGTCAGGAGGTGTGGATTAGGTCTTGTAACAGGTTGGGTGGGTGTGGGACTTAAAAATCCCTGATCCAACCATTACTAAGGCTTGGTTTTTGTCTTACTTGTCAGGAGAAAATATTGTGCATTTCTTGATTGTTAATAATAAAAACTCTTTGTCATGTGAATAAGGTTGTTGGATACAAAAAACAATACAAAGTATGTAAGTACCGCAGTACTTGTAGGCTTAAGTATGCAACAGACACAGTGAATTCTGTTACTTTACATTTCATTCCAAAACAGCTATATCACTTCCATGGGCTCCATCACTTTCTCACTGCTCCAAAGCTCTGCTGAAGAAGCGCATTTAGTGATTTATTGGCGGAGTGCCGATTGTTTGGATCAGCGGCGGAAGTGGATTACACTGCAGGAGTGGTTTGTGATGTTCGTATAGATTTTTGGGTCAGCGGTGGAATACATTGTAACCATGTGATTCCAAGTTGGCTAAACCGTCCGGTCCCCCACAAAAGAATAAGCTACGAGCGTTGAGCATTATGATGCTATACACAATAGATGTGTGTTAAGCATCAAGAGATTAACTGTATCATTTATACCGAGCCCGCTCACTACTGCTGCAATATCTCTGGCTGTGTTTGGCCTTTGAGGGAAGTGTTGCAAATCAAATAAAGATGAAGGAGATGAGTACTTCACACTCTAAGGTCAATTTTTCAGTGTATTCCTATAAAATGGTTTAGCTATTCTGCACTCCAAAGCCTTAAAGTACAGCTACTTGGCCTATGCGAGGTTTAGTTTTGTACTTAACTTAATTCCTGCCACCAGTGGCTCTACAAGTAGCGAATTTGTGTCTCGATTTATTTCTAAGTCCTTATATTTTTGCATAGAATGCTGGCCCTGGTGCAGCTTTTAAAGTACTACAAGTGCTTGCACTGATACTCACAGGCTTGCCAAATGCAAGCTGGGAAAGGATCCAGCTCCCTGAAACAATGAACGCGGTAAGCAGGTGTAGAAAACAGATGAATGATACTAGTAGATGTAGCACAGCCATTGCTCCTATGATTCTTATTTAAAGTATAAATCATACCGGTGAGATAGAAGTGTAGGCTGTAGGTTATTTATTATATTTGTATGTATGCATTTAATGATGTGAATATACAGAGGAGCATAAAGAAGTGAACATAAAGAGAAGACAATGAGGAATATTGTAGAGGAAGAAGGTAAAGGACACAGTAGGCACAGAGGTGGGTCAGCTTGTGAGGTCTATATATACGGCCAACATCTCAACCAATTTATTATCTCCTAAGCGGGATGAATGGACTTCCCAGATTTCATTTGGATAAGAAATGAGGCACAGCAAAGAAAACCGATCCGTCATCATTTCCCCATGCTCAGGACAGCCTATGAATGGCTCTTAAGAACACCATTTATTAAGGCTTACGCTCTACTGTATACCCCTGGTTCCTCTTAAAATTTTCAATTGCACCACTGCCGGTCATGAATCATGACATGGACTCTTAAATCCCCGCGGACAGAGTCTCAGGGAGAAAAATGAACTGCACCATTTGGCCTCTGCAGTAGTGCAGCCCACTGGTGGTGATAATATCATCGGGTTCCTCACTGAGATTTTTGTTCACTTTTCTTTGAACTTATGTTGTTGCCTTTTGCTTCATTTTCTTTTACAGCCATCTGTTCATTTCATGGCACTGTTTTTATTTCATTTTTCCTGCTTTTCAACACTGAAGCCTGACATCTGCTTTACTGTAAATCAACATCAGTGGCTAAAACTTTAGTTCATCCCACGTATGTAGTATAGAAAAAAACAATGATATGTTTGAGGTAAAGTTTCTCAGACAGCTGACAAAACAGTGTTGCATTTAAGATCTATTCAGTGGATGTTCTCAGCCACAGAGCAGTAGGAAGGTATACATGTCCTCATATCTTATATCTCAGTGGTTTAAATGAACAGGCTCCAGCTTCTGTTTTGGCTTTCTTCTGTGATCATTAATTTAATATCTAATATAC
Organism: Larimichthys crocea; assembly: GCF_000972845.2. NCBI lineage: Eukaryota > Metazoa > Chordata > Actinopteri > Sciaenidae > Larimichthys > Larimichthys crocea. The sequence continues at coordinate 1,460,496 of NC_040024.1, read as the reverse complement.
AGGTCTCCTTTTTTAGGCTAAACAAGAAATGTGAACAAATCTTGCACTCCAGAAACTATTTCAACCAATTTATAGAATTATTTTTACAATAATATACTTTTTTTTTTTTTTTTACAATAATATAAAAATGTTATTTTCCTGGCCTCAAAAGTATGATCATGCTCCAAGTGAGGAATAATGTACAGCACTGCTGTAATAATGAATGACCTGCTGTAACAGCAGGTCATTCATTATGGCAAAATAAACCCCAACCGGGTGATATACCCTGAAGAAGGAGCTCATTACACAGCACAACCCAGAGAAATCAATATTATAAACACACTAGCTTGTGTTCTGGCTCTAAATGTGAATATTTGCTGGTTTTCTTCTCTGATCATTAATTTAAAATAATAATAGGTCTAATATCTAACAGGTTTAAGCCTGTTGGCTAAAAAAGCAAGACATTTAAAGATGCTACTTCGAGCTCTGGGAAACAATTTTTCCACTAATTCCAACAATAATTATTAGATAAAATAAATAAAATGGCATGAATTCACAGCTCCAGCTTGTAGAGTGTGGAAACGTTCTGTATTTTTTCCACCACATTTGAGAGTAAATTTACTTTTTCAGGCTTAACAAGAAATATGTCTTCTTGCACTGGGAACTATTTTCACCATTTTATAGAACAAATCATTGTATTTTTATTGAATTATTTTAGTTACATTGAAATTCAAACAAATATCAGTGAGACTATGATCAGAACCGCATCCATAGCAACAGTCTGTTTTTCATAGCAGAAATAAAAGGTCTCACAATGCCCTAATTAACCAATCAGAATAGAGTATTCAACAGAGCCATGTAATGATTCAAATTCATGTTTCATCACAGTACCTCTGCTAATTGTGCGCCCTATGTGGAGATGGGCTGATGATTGACCCGCCTGATTAATATCAAGCACGGATATTGTGTTTTCTCTGAGTGCATTAGTCATCTGATCATTCTGTCTGTGGAGCCGACTGTCATGAAAACAATTAGTCTGAGAAAAATCATATCTCAGGAAGACAAAAAGTCAAGCGAGACGTGGGGACAGTTTGAATTATAGTCTGTCTCACGTCGTCATCAATAACGGCAGAGATAACTTATGAGTTGTTAGGGTACCTTGTCTTGGTAATTGCTGCTGCTGCAGTTGTAAAATGGGCTGAGAACAACACAATGTAGAGGAACGCATTATAAGTTAAACTCACATCCATTAGTAAATTAACCTTAAGACCAGATCATCAACAATGGAAGCACTATACCATAATTAGAGCAAACCTAGTGTCCAGTGTGAGTCATTTTTATCTGTCTATAAAGTTACATTGGCGCTACAGCCTGCAGGGGAGTGGAGCTGCTGACATACAGTATCCAATGAGATTTGTCCCCCCACTGTTGGGGACTTCTCAAGCTAAATTAGCAGCGAATAGCTGCCGTCTCGGCCTGTTTTTGTCACAACAATGAAGCATGTAATTGTTCTGTACACATGCGAGGGCCGGCCACGGTGTTTACCCAGCGAACACACTTCTCGAGTCTGTCATGCGTGCAGGCACATTTATTCAGGGCTCTCTTATCGGGTGCCACAAAACGGGCAGGTTTTGGTGGCGGCGTTGTGCTGTGTAATTGTTCGTGCTCCTGTTGAAGGGGGTTAGTTGTGAAATCAAGTGTGAGGACGGGGGATTTTTTAAATATATATACATAATTATGATCATATAGGCCTGTCAAAGACAAACATGAGCAGTGGCACATTTGGCAAGGAGACAGGTGAGGAAGCATATTGAGACAAATTGCTAAATTGATGATGATAAGAGGCTACTGCAACATATATCTCCTCCTCAATAAATGTGTCTTTTTTTGCAGAGTTCTTCACAACAGTGGGAGTTACTCAGATCCAAGAAGACATTTCCATGTTTCCTTTCTTCTCGCCCTGATACGCACTCTGTTATGATAAGGAGTGAAGACTGAAGGCTGTGTAATATTTTAATTCTGCATACATTTCCATAAAGACCTTTTGTCTGTGATTTCCATGATCTCAATCTGTCAATCAGCCCTCCGCGGTTCCACGTGCGGCTCTCTGCGGTGGGAGGACCCGCTCTCCCTAAAAACATCATTAGTCAACCCTGCCGTGCGAAAGCTATTTCTGACAGCAGCTCATCAAAGAGGAGCTTCCAGATGAGCGAGGAGGAAACACATGCTCAACCTCTGACCGGATGCACCGTTCATATACAATTCCCAGCCGGTGTGAGGTTGGAAAGCCACGGCAGGGCAAAATGGCAGACTACAGCGAGGACTAATAGAATAGATTAGTGCATAGGGTCTCGTGATTATGTGCTGCAGTAGCTGTCCCCAGGAGGTGCCTGTGCACTTACACATTGCCCTCTGGTGGTAACAAACATAACATGACTGGAAATAAATCAGGCCAACTTCTTTTAACACTATTTCTATTTTTAATGTTCCATAATCATTCTAATGAAGAGATAACAGAGAGGAAAGACTATCAATCTATTGGCTATGTTCTGGTACAGTATCACTGGAAAATTAGCTCAGTTATCCTTGGCTTGAGATGTCTTGGTTTTCCATTATTACAGCACTGGGGACATCTTTGTGCCAGTGTCAATTTGCTGTAAGCCAGTCTTATCGGTCTCTTTTTTTTCCCTCGTCCATCTCTGGCTCACTCGTTACCCCTCAAAAGGACTTTGTGTAATTTGGCTGTGTGAGCACATATCACACATCAGATTGGCACATAACACATTTAAAGCCCAGAGGCTCCGACTTTTTTTCTGATAGAGGGGCAGGAAACAGCGGAGCGAAGCTGTTGTGCACACCACTGCTGGTTTTATGATCGGACACGGGGCCACCGTGGTTATAAAAGTCTGACTTTAAAGTTCAGCTCGCGCCAAGACTGTATGCAACAGAGCCGGTGCAATAAACATCAGAGTAATAGATTTTTTGGCATATTTAAAAGGGTGACATTATGTTGGATCCCTCTGACAGCCTACAATCATGTTGCATTAGAGATACAGTGTTCTTTCATGAACTGACTGTAAGGACATAGAAAAAATACTGCTTGGTGAAATGGCTCATTCGACCCATTTGAGAGGGACTCAAATCAGCTTACTTATCCAAAGAAATCGCTTTAGTTATGACACAAATGATAATTTGGTGACTTTCAATGCAGATGGGCCTTTGAGGAACTATATTTGAGGCTAGTTAGAAGCTGTTCATATGGGTTTATATTTAACGTGGGCTTGCTGATTTGATTAACACCACCCACATTTGAGAGAAGGAGTTTGTGACCTCCTGAGAATTATCTGCGTTCTTGCAGAAAAATGCTTTTCGGGGGCTTTGCTGAAGAAACTGTCAGCCTTGGGTTAAAAAGCACAGGAAGATTTCAAAACAGGACCGATTATGAAAGGGGCCGTTTCAGTTCATTGACAAATCAGAGATGTTCAGGGCTCATTTCAGCATAGGCGCTTATAGAGTGGCTGGAAGCTTGCAGTATATATCAACACAAACCCTGACTGGAGTGTACTTGAGCAACAAAGCATGAAAGCAAATAAAGCTGTGCAGCTCAAACACGTCTTTTTTTTGGTGTCACTTCAACTCAACTACAAATAATACACATGTTGGGTGATAAACAGATGATATGACCACACACACATTTAATATCCCATTAAAATAAATTAAGGCAATATTTCAAAGTGACATTTACACACACAGCACCTTTAAACAGCTACTGTATCAGCAGATTTGACGATTTAAAATGAGTCAATAGAGCAACAGAAAAATAACCAGCTATTTTTATTTCTTTCATGCAAAACCAATGAAAAATGCTCTCAGATATGAGGATTTACTGTATTACTTTGTCATCGTTTTGTGGACTGAATGGATGGACAAATAAAATCATCATTGGTTGCCGCCGTTAGTCAGTATTGTTATGGGATTTTCTATCCTTAGGTTACACAAGGTCACGTGTGGGCCTTGAGGTCCTTGGTAGTATTAATTGTTTGTCTTTGAGTAGGTGCCAGTCTACCTCAACACTGTGGTGATCAGGGTCGAAGAGACCTGTTGCTGCCTTCCTAGACATAATAGATAGCTTGTTGTTGACGTTCAAATCTGCATAAACAGACATCTGTGTCTCCAGACTAGAATATACTGAAATAACACCTGCATGGGTAAAAACATTCTCTGGCTAATTCTGGGAGTGTAGTATTTGGGGTGTGATCTTGGGGTTTAAAATCTAACCTCCAGCATGAGTTGGGCAGAATGTGAGACTGACTCAGGCACTTCTGATGAACTTTGAGAGTCTCTCTAATTCTCCTTGGCCAAGCAACAATAAATAATACAGCATAAGACATCAGAGGCTCCTGAACACTTTCTTCCTTCCTGACCTCACCATTGACCTTTGACTTCAGCAATTTCTCCACAACAAGTATATTAGCTATATTAGCCTTCTGGATATAAAACACAAAGGATGCATGCTATAGCCCGTCACTCACTGAACACTGACATATCATCACTTTAAGTTCAAATCAGAAAATCTTTAGTTGGGATCATCGACAGTATAAAGAGTTGACAGCGTATGCATGACATCATCACTGCAATTCTGCATCACTTAATATAAGATAATTACGGTAAGTGATGCCTTAATATCATCTGAACAGGTGAGTTGTATATAAATTCACCCTCAGTACAGTTGTCATAAACAGAGAAATTAACTATAGAGACCAAAACTGTTTTTTGTACCAGGCTGTAAACATGTTTATTTCTGCTGTGAAGTTGGACATTTGAACATGGGGACTTATGGAGGTTGACTCGTTCCATAGCCAGACTCAAGTGGACGTCTGCACGTTGCACTTTATTGGCTTCATTCCACAGCCACAGAGGTTTCCGCTTGGCAGGAATGCCTCCAGGAGGAAATTTTCCCATTCGTTAATAATGAAAAAAAAAAGCAGTCCCAGAGAAACTTTAGCATTTATTTATGCTGCGTTTCTGTCAGCTTGGTGTCCCACATTCACTCTCTGTCAGCTCGGATTTTGGTCTCTACCATCTCCTGGGGGAAATATCTGCTGCGATATGCTCAGCAGCTGGACGCTGACTTTGTCCGTCTGCTGTTCTGTTCGAGCTGCAGCTACAGGACATAATCCTCTGGTCCGTTCATCACTATTAGTGACCCCTTTCACATTGATTTCACGTTGCCACTTGAGTCAAAGTATTGATTATAGCTACTATAACAAGATATACGCCTCTAATAACTGTTGACCTCAAAAAATGATACAATAAAAAGGGTCTCCAAGAGCTCATACACACATTATATGTTTTATATTTATCATTTGAACATAAATTATTAAGGCTAGTGTGACAGATAATTGATCATTGACCACCAATATATGAGAATAGATCGAATGTTTGTTTCTATAGCAAACATTCACTGCACTGTTATATCTCACATTTCAGAATATAATATTAGTCAGTGCATCAACAGATTAATCAACCTTGAAAATCACAGTCACAGCCCTAAACATGTGAATAACTGCATATCCAGCAATTTCCACCATCACTCAGAAGCCCCTGACAGACCGCCTGACACAGGCTGACCAGTCAGCAAACATGGAGCCCAATAACCCACAGCACTGCTCATTAAACCAGCAACAAACATCAGGCGGTCACAGAGAAGCTGTCTTACCTTCAATTAGGCGTTTCCTCCCCAGCTTCAGACGCCACGACAGTAAATTCCAGAATAATTAGCAGACATTTTGACATGACGCAGCAGGAAACTCACAGGTGTATTAATGATGCTGCGTTTCACACAGAGGAGGTCCCTTTAATTGTGTGTGTGTGTGTTGGTTCACTGTAACTTTTTAAGACCTTAACAACAACAAAAAGTCCACTGTACAGTCAGTCCATTCATGTGCACATAATATAGTCGTGTCTTCTTTGGTTCTCGGTTCACTTTACAGGTCCAAACTTTGGAGAACAGCAGGTGGTGGCGGATAATTGTCTTTCAGGGCCTCCGTCGCGGCTCCATTAAACATGGCTACCGTCCACAGACTCAACCTGCTTTCATGTTTTCAGCCCACAAAATGTCAAAATGTTCGCCGTCCCTTTCACTGTTATTGTTGTAGTTGGTTGGTTTACTTCCAATTTTTAAATAAAGCTGTCGGTTCTGAATCATATTGCCAGGAGCTGAACTGGTCAGCCAGCCACCTGAAATCTTTACTATCCCGGGTCACGCGACGACAGGTACAGCATGGAAATGTGGCTTATTTAAAGGGAATCTCCACTCCGCTTATTTTACATAACAAAACATGTTTACAGGTTATGAGTATGTAAAATAAATAAATACATAAATTAACAGTAAGTTCTTTTCTGGCTCCAGAGTGAGCTGCACTACATCTGCTAAATTGCCTTAAATGGCATAACTTGAGGACGCCTAATGTGAGCTGAAGACAAGTCCTAAAATGAATCAAATTTAAGATTTGAGATGTAGAAAGACTATTTCATTCATTAAAAATGTATGAATTGATTTTTTTTTTTCCATTTGTGTGCAGTGGAATAAGTTGTACACGCAACACTGACATATTATCATTTCAGAAAGTTGAACAAGTTAGAAAACTATTGTTTATTTACACTTTTTAAGTCCAATGTTCACTGTCACTTTTAGCTCTGGTTTGGTTTCCACCACCTTTAGATGCTAAATGCTCGGGGTATGTAGTCATTTGATCAGTAACATTTGAAAATATTGACTGGTCCATGACTAAAATTTGAAGAAGAAGAAAAAGAAGTGGGTTCAAAGTAGCAGCTATTATAACACACCAAAGGGAAGTTGCATGGTTGGTAATATGGGTGCAATGTTATTTAGAGAGAGAGCGTGAGAGATGGAGATATGCAGCAAAGGGCAGTAGGTTGGAATCGAACCCCAGCCACTGCAGTGACGAGGCAGCCACACGGTCCACCAAGTGAGCTACCGAAGCACCCCTGGGTGCTGTGCTTTGACAAGGAAGAAAAGTGTGTGGAATAAAAAAGGCGATATCTCTGATTCTGGTTATGAGTCTGACAGCGTTATAGGAATGCAATGCTAAATGCCTGCGGCAATTAGTTATGGGCATTGAGCCCATGCTTACAGCTCCTAGGTTTTGACACAGGGTCACTCTGACAGAAAAGGCTCATGTCATTTCGTTTGGTTTTGTAGTTCAGCATATTCTCAAACTAATTTACAACTGACACATGAGGTCTTTTTCTGCATGTATCCGTATCGTCATACCATTGGGTTTGTTAAGGCTGTTGAGATCAGAGATTGGTTTTATGTATCTCATATTGAACGGGTACATTATGACTGTTAAATACGTGAATGTCAGCAAAAGGAAAAATAACTTCAGGCCCTTCTTATTCACCCTCTATTGAGTGCCACTTTTATTATGATAAATGGAGCCTCCTGGCACCATCCATGTGCCTTAGTGAGCTCTCAGACCAGCCATTCACAAAACACAAATGGCCATCTGTCTCTCTATTGTCGATACACATATCTAATATATATGTCTGTGCACAGATATACTGTACATCCAGCTCACAATTGCCCTGATATTATTCTGCAGAATTTCCTGCTACAACTTTGCTGATTGCTCAGTGTGAGTTGTTCTGACCCTAAGGCAGCAAAGCAAATCCAAACCTCTATGTTCCCTTCACCTCATGGTTCACAGCTTGGGTGAGGTTAGAATGTTTGTATGCACTACTTTTTCTCCCAAAAGTAACACTGATATTTACCAAAAGTTACATTTTCGGCTCATCTGTCCACAGAGCACTGCTCACTGTAAAAACTCCTAACTTTTGTTCAATGACTTTCTTTCTGTGGCTGCAGGTTTGTCACACTGAGATCTGTGTTGTGCTCTTACAGCGAGCTTTTCCAGAGCAGCCTGTCCTGAGGAACACCACACTGATGCTGGGTTTCCTTCATTTGTTTTTGAGTCTTTACAGTAGTCCGTGTAGCCATCTCTTGCTTTTGGAGTTTCAACAACTCTTCTTGTGACAGTCCTCTGACCAAAATCTGAATATCGTCACACAAAATACATACAAGCATAAATCAAACTGGCTGTTCTTCCTGTATTACAAAGAGTTTGGCATGTTTAAGATGAGGATCAGGACACATCAGTGCAGGAATCCAGGAAATGTTAAAGGGTTTTTGAATGTTTTTATGTTTACTGATAATAAATATCATTTTTTATAGTTTTTACTCACTATGGGTGATTTAGCTCACATCTAAGCTAAATTGATCCTTTCCTCTAGTGTTTGTCTTAATTAATGAAAATTAATGGCTAAAGAGCTGACAATTTCCTGATTGAGACATATGTAAGTGCCCAAAACAATTCCATCTGTGCAACGTCATGCAATAATGAACATCTGAAAAACATCTTCTTCGTGGCTTCAGGACGGAACTCAAATTTAATCACATCTTGAGGAAACATCAGGCTTTGTTCCTTTTTTTGGATATTTTGCTTCCCTGCCAGACAAAATTGTGTGACTTCAAAGGCAGCTGAGCAGAGAGAAATGTGGTGAGACACGGAGAACTTCATTCTCACACTTAATTAGCATTGATAAGACATTCTCTTTTGGGGAATTGAAGACCCTGACTAGTGGCAGCCAGATTTGATTACTGAATTGAGACGAAAATTAGAACATCTGGCGCTCCACTCCATACATACAGATGATGCTGGACATGATCTGTTGAGCTGTAAAGAGAAAAAAGTTAACACGTTTATTCTGGACATGTGGAGGTTTAATAAAGAGTTGGTGATGGTGTCGAAGGTGTCTGAGGTTGAAATTACAGGAAAAGATTAAATAGGAATATCTTCAACAAAAGGTCAGCAACATAATTAACATTACACTTGTTGGACTGTTTTATTTTATTTTATCCAAGTGAAAAGTTTGATGCGCTGATGAAGGTCATCGGGATTTCACTGTTTTTTTTCTTTTTTTCAAATACTTAATCCTGCAGTAAGTAACTTTTATTTTAAAGAAAAACATCTTTGACATATTTGCTGAAATTTTCATTATATCCTGACAGAAAAACATAAAAACAGCAGCTTCCTCAGGCTCTTCCTGGTGCTCCTAAAGGGATTTGCAGGAATCCGCCATGCATTAATGAAAACAACCAACAATCAAGTCAAGAAAGATAGCTGATTTTTGAGTCCTCAAATACCCAAAGCATCAGTATTTGATGCTACATGTTTTTCACAGATCATCTATCTCATGAATTCCTGTCAGGACACCAAAGGTTTGCAGCGTTAAGGTTTATGAGGATGTAAAAAGAGCATTTCCCTCATTAAAAATGCATATATTGATTATTTTCTTGTGTTTTTTGACACTTGTGGGCAGTGAAATAAGTTGTACACACACCACTGACATATTACCACTTCATAAAGTTGAACAGCAAACTATTCCTTATTTCACCTTTCAAGTCCAATGTTCACTCTCCTTTTAGCTCTGTTTTGGTTTCCACCGCTTGTACTGTAGCTGCTAAATGCTCCACTAGCTGCTAACTTTGTCTGCTGTTTGCTTCTGAGCAGGTAGCATGCTCTGGGTTTAGAGTAGTTTGATCAGTTACATAAAAATATTGACTGGTGCATCTAAACATGAATATTTAAGTGACTTTAAGATACCTAGTTCGCTACCCAGCTGCCTCTAAAGTTAGCAACTAGCTGTTGAACATGCTGCTGGAGCCAGATATTTTATTTAGTGGAGACTGAAACTGAGTTAAAAGGAGAATCAATGCAGATGGCCAGAAAAATAACTATGTATGATAATGTGAATGCTCTGTGACTGCTGGACTTGTAAATAGGTAATGGCTTGCTAACATGTTGCTAACACCATGTGAAGGTAATGTCAATGTTATGTTTGAAGCTTGTTCTGCAGCCTCTAATAGGTAAAACAAAAATCAATGAATGCAGCTTTAACTCACACTTATGGACAATAGGAGGCACTGCAAGTATGTTTTCCACTGCATATATTTTATTTAATATTTGATTTATAGATTACAGTATTCTCTTTTATGTTTGTATATTAATATTTATCGTATTGAAAAGAAAAAAAAAGATTTATATTTAACACAATAGAATGTATACAAAATAAATCATATGAGTAATATATTTACCAAATAAGAAGGTAAAAAGGCAGTAAGTGCTCAGTGTGAAGGCACTGCAGAGCCACATCACTGCGCTTTACAGACTTTCATTCACAGTGTCCATGGCAACAAGAGCCTTGGAGACTTATGCCAGGGGTAGAGGAGGGTCAGCCGTTACAGAGAGTTTCTCCATCACGTCCTCGCTGACGCTGCTGATTCCCCATTCTCTGTTATCCAGTTGACTGACAGTCTTGATGAGAAGGGAGAGAGTAGTAGTAAAGTGTCTCAGCATGTCCTCCCACCCGAGCCCCTCTACCGCCCCACGTTGTTCTTCTCATTCTTCAAACAGATTCATATTTGAGATGATGATGACCTCTCTCCAGAGACTCTTCTGATTTGAAGTTAGTTCACTGCTGTACTGGACTAGCTGCAATTTCCTCAAAGCTCTTTTCAGTTTCTGACAACCCTGTACAAAGTGTTGAAGGCAACAAAGCATATCAATCATATCAGACATATTTGCAGTCTAGATGCATATAAATACACCTACATCTACGAGCGAATGATATCTCAGCAGCTCAGAGAATCAAAGCTCTGCTTCAGAAATAAAATAACTAATAGCTTAATTCTAATGTTATTTAAGCCGCCTGAAAGTTACCCTGATATTTGGCTTCACCCTCATCATTATGAAACTAAAATCTTCCAATTGAAAGAAAGAATCTGATTAGATGGAGGTCTGAAGAGTTTAATGTGGGTCCATCTGGAGGTCAAACACATCAGAGAGCCTCTTATTATCTACTCTGCAGCATCACATCTCGTCTTCACTTGAGATGGCAAGTCACACACTGCAAGAGACAAAACATCTGTTCTGGAGGGGCTTCACACAAACACACACACTGGCTGTCTTCGTCCTGTCATCACCTGTCATGTATCTCACCACCGCCAAAACGTCTTTACCTGCAGATACAGAAATAGAACACACACGTGCACACACATAAATTCATACATACAGAGCCACTTTTTCCACTGAAGCATGCTGGCCTTCATTCCATTATATGGACCATAAATGATGTGAAAAGATGTCTTAATATGGTAATAATAAAGCCTTACTGTTGAAAGGAGTCATAGAGGTGGCTACAGAAAACCAGACAGGAAACACAAGGGTACATTTTCTAGTTTTGTGAGAAATCGAGTGATTCTGGATGGTTAGTGCCAAGCGGGAATCTCTGTGGCTGTGAAGTGAAGCCAATGCAGAAGTGCTAAAAACTGCAGTTCCTCAAACGTCCACTTGAGGCTGGCTCCAGAAGTGAGTCAGTCTCCATAAGTTCCCATGTTCAAATGTCCAACTTCACAGCAGAAATAAACATGTTTACAGCCTGGTACACAAAACAGTTTTGGTCTCTATAGCTAATTTCCCCGTTCATGACAACTGTACTGAGGGTGAATTTATATACAACTCACCTGTTCATATATATTAAGGCTTAAAGTTACACAGAATTGAAGAGTGTGGATGCTTTGATTGACAGGTAGGTGCCATTACAGGTGGCTTGTTTGAGCACCCAGGGGTCATTCAGCCTGCTTCAGGTCCATTGATGATTCATGGTTCAAACCTTCACAGGTTCAGAAACCTGTGGTTGATGTCACACATATGCTGTCCATTCTTTTCATTCTTGTCTTCGGTTGGTGCACTACTTCAGTCCAAAAGTAAATATCCTGACAACAACCCAATGAGTTGCCATTAAATTGTATACATGTTCATATTTATCTACAGAGGAAAAATCACCTGACCTGATCACCTGCAGATTGACATGTTTTAAACTACATGATGGATTGCAAAGCAATTTGGTCCATTTATGTTTGCAAGAGGATGAATTGTTATTGCATTGATCAATGATGATTGATCAAGACTTTAAGAACTCATCAGACAGACAGATGTAATCATGAAAGAGATCACTAGAAAACATCTGTCTTATTGATTAAAGAAGGCATACAATAATGAGATAAAGTCATTTTGTTGTCAGATTGTTACTGGGTAAACTGGGTAAACCAACATCTGTTGGTGGAGATCATGTAATCCGATCAAAAGCTCTCAAAAATAAACAGACTGTTTCTGAACTGAAGAACAAAGTCTGAACTTCAGCTTTTAGGCCGCCGTCAATGAGAAGTCCTTAAAGTGCTCAACAGTTTCATGACAACTGGGCAAACTTCATGCACTGATGAAGACCACGTGAAATGATTAATGGGTCCAGAACCCCAACTAAATGGACCTTGCAGATTAATTGGTTTCTTTAGGTTTTTTGTGGCCATCTTAACAAAATCACATAATAATTTGGTCATACCTAACAACTTAATATCAGAACGTTCCTTGTGATCACAGAATAATAATTACTGCTATGTTGAGATCATTTTATAATTATTTGGCATCCTCAGAAAACAAAACAAGGGAGATAATTACATGCATATCGAGTCCGACCTCCCACAGCTCACTACAAATAGGACACTGAGAGGTTTTGTACGCTCTTAATTGGCGTCTTAAAAGGTTCATGGAAATGACAATTACCAAATATAATTAAACCAATACAGTCAATCAACTTTACTTGTAAGAAGTAAACAATTTCATTTTGGTTTTATGGTTGATTGAGACTGCCAAATGAACAACTGTTGGAACTCTGCTATGATAAGAATAAAGTCACAAACACGTAAGGAGTGTTACATTTTATTTGGTCTCATCTCTTTTTGAGCTTTTTCCTTTGTTTTTTTTTTTCCACAGGTTAAAACCCATTATAATAGTCAAGAGAAATAAAAACATTTTCACATACTGTATACAGAAATAGTCCTCTTGACACACAACAATAAAAACAGTTGATTAGGCCCAGCCCAGTGCGAGATTTCACAAAAAATGCAACAATAACGAATTTCCAAAGCCCGACGACCGCAAAACCTCTTACTCGCGTGAGCAGAGACAGTTCTGAGAGAGATGTAAAAATGGCTGCCAGGGCAATGCAACAATTGCGTTATCACATCGCCTAGGTTGATAAAAACACAAAATAGACACGGAAATGAATCTGGAACAATTACAATAAAAGCAAAATACTGTGATACAAAGACAGAGAGGATGTCGACTTTGTCTGCTACTTTGAAAGTAGGGACAAAATCCTCATCTCTAGCAGTTTTATGCACATAAAAATTCAGTATGGGTGCCCCAAGGGGACATTAGACTGCGATTTAGGTTTGGGATTTTGCTGCAATGTACATAAAAGAACCAGATTTCAAGCTCTTCCAGGCAATTCTGTTCAATTTTCTGCTACACACAAATACTGGGGCTTGTAGAGGAATCATAATAACGCAGATTTGGTCAAATTGAAGAACTGGAATGTAAAGTTCATCTGCCTCAAGTGAAGCACCCATACATACATCTTAAATACTCCAGTGAAAACCTATAAAACGTTTTGTTCATATGAAGCAATCAATCCATCATCCTAATGTAGACTGCGTCCATGGCCATCTAAGAGAAATAGTTTTGATCCAGTGTGTAAAAAAAGATGGCCATTTATAAATATCCACTTTTTCCCCCTTTATAGAAATTTCGTAAATGTCCTATAGCTGGCTGGTAGGAAGCTGTCAGAAGGAAAAGCCTTTTACAGTACTGTGATGCTGTGAGTGGAAGAGATTTGACCAGTGAGTCATGGGGATTTGTACCATCCAAACCGTTTCAAATTGCCTCTGTGGATCATTTAGAGTTCACTTATTTAAGCCTGAGCATGAGCACCTGAAAGAGACCACCTATTGTTAAACAGCCTCAAGCCTGAGTCAAATCTTTTACCCCGACCTCTCAGAAGATGTTAATAAGGTGTCAAAGTGTCAGCAGCAGTTTTATAGCCTGGGTCCAGGACCATACTACTACGTTTTCTGAATGTTTATCAGGAAGTCACTTAGTCATTCATGAAATAACAACACTGGACACATGTAACTATTGGCAACAGGAAGCATGTTGCTGCTGACTTAATTGGAATGTCACTTCACGCCCGACAGTCATTGTTTTGTCCAAACCAGTTCTCTTCCCAACAATGTGCAAGAGACTGAAATGTCCAGGTTTCATCACGCCAACGTTTCTGAGCAAAAAGGGTTCATTTCAGTGGAATCAGAGCTACGATTGGTGGACACAGAAGCAAACTAAATTTACGCATCAAGTTCCATATTTCAAATTTGTTGAACCTTTGAGGGAACAAAGATCAAAGAACCCAAAAAAGCTGGCTCACAATGATTTTACCCAAATGAATTGATTTGTCTTTGAAAAGAACGTGATAGAAAAAAATGATGAAAATACAGACACGATGAATGGTATGTAATCTTTTTAGCATATTAAAGGCGGGGAAAATACCAAAATACTGCCACTGGTGTAGCAAATGTTGCACTTTAAGGAGTAATTTCATTACTAAGTTTCAAAGACATGAGAGGAGTAGAACTCTGGTCTGCACGCCTGGAATAGCTGCAGCCTGGCACGTAATATGACATAACAGGACTTTTTAAAAAAAAGTCCAAATATCAGCTGTTTTATTCCTTTTATCTGCAAACAATGTCGAGGAGGCAACAATAATTCATTTTGAGGAATATATTTGAGACACAAGGGCTGTTTACTGAACAAATTGGTTTGTGGTGCACTCATTCAACGCTCTAGCAAAAGAAATTTACAAATTGAACGGCTTCTATTCCAGGAAGATCACAAGGTAATTGAGTGTCAATAGCTAGGCAGAACAATAATCACGACCATGGGGCTGTTGTGTGTCAAATGGGGCGGCGGGGGGGTGAATGAGTGGGCCTTGGACTTAATGACCTCCTAGATAAAATTCATGTTTATTCTCTAAACAGAGCACCAACCTTTTCCAAGAGCCGTCACTGTGGTCTTGGAAACGAATTGGTCGTCCTTTCATGGCTCCCATTCATTCAGTTTTAGTCGTTACAGAAAAGGAGGACAGCAGATGGTGACCTTGGAATCACGGCCTGATAAGAATTAGGAATAATACTCGCACTTTGGGAGAGCAAGCATTAGCTTACACACCTGGCAGCGCCTCTTGCAGACATGGCTTTTGTCCACATCCCTATTGGGATGGGCAATTCCTGTACAGTCGATGAAAGGTCATATTTGATCATTTGGTCTCGCCCTGTTAATGCCAAACAAAGGCCTGGGCAGGTGTTTCAATTTTATACGAGCCAGAAAGAGCAATAATGTGTCTCTGGCGCTGACGGCTGGCTGCGAGACAGCTGAAACGAGGCTGATAACCAGGTATATTTGTAACCTCCACTTAATTGAACACAAGCAAGCAAGGGCACCAAAGGTAAATGGGGTAAAAGCTAGTGAAATGCCAGGCCATCTATTTTGTTGTTTCAGAATTTACACTTCACTGACCCGCCAAAGTAAGATTTCGTCGATAAAATAAATGCGCCGTGCGCTCAGCCTGATTTTTCCCTTCATCCTTGTTGAATCCCTCTCCAATTTACCCAGTAACCATGAAGGAGAGAAAACATGATTTAACTGGAGCTGCGGTAGTTAAAGAAATACACTCCCCTCCTGACTCGACTTATTGACTTCCTTAAAGTCGAACATTAGAAATGGGTATGTTTACACGCACACTGTGCTCTGTTGCTTTGTGGAATCCGAGTACGGAGATAGTTCAATTCAAACATTCAGCCCATTTAATGGGACTTAATTCCCCTGCAGTAAGTGAGGTTTTTCTCTGGGATCTTGGCACGTTTACTTAGAAAGCTGTGCAGTGGAGCAGCAGGTTAGACTATCAGAGTTAGCCGTTAGCATTGAGTGGCAAATGTCCTCTCATCTGGTTATCAGAAATATGAGCGCCTATCATCGTCACTTGTTGTCAAGTGACAAACAGACTACACATAAATGTCCCCTGTGGCCATTTTGACACATTTATAAAGGAAAACACACTTAAGTATCTGTATGGTGTCATAAATCCAACTGCTAGCTAAGGAAGTTTACACTATGGAGCCCTAAACTAACTACTATGTAGTATAAGGTTGACGGACATATAACTGAATATTATTTGTGTGTTTAACTATAAAGCTTTATATTCTCCTGGCTGGTTTGATTTCATGATGAAGGCTAACATACTAACATTAGCTAGGTAGCTGCGTGCTTAGCTACTAGTGTTTCCAGGTGAGCTAGCTGACACAGCTGTGTCGAAATGAAGGAACTGAAAAATAAAATGAGCTAACGAGAGATAAGTTAAATAAATTAAGTTTTGTTTATTTCATTATTAAGTGAAGGAAAAAATCTTTTGTCAGCACATTTAAATAATTGAACTGACTCAGTTTTCAGTTAAACTGCCTAAACTGTCTGACAGCTTTTTACAAAATCTTGTCTGTTTTTGGGCTCCATACTACATAACAACCAACTAAATGTGACATGGCATGCCAGCATCTTGAGTTTCACCAGGAATACATTTGAATTATCTAGGGATGTTCACCTCCAGCAGAATTGTGTGCTGGAATTTCTGGCCATAAAAATTACAGATTTGGCAGGCTCACGAGAAGCTGGCATTATTTCCAGCGTTATTACAGAATACTGGACATCTCTGAGCAGTGTTTGTCCCATGAAAATCCAATCTTTTGCTACAGCTGAATCAATGGTTTAATCAGGGGAAATCAGATAATTAGTATGCATGTAAACATATCCACAAAGCCAAAATAAGCTTTAAGACTGAGTGTAACCCTGATGGATTGTTACATTAAGGCAACACTTTCGGCTGTTCACAAAGCCAGGAAATAACTAGCTTGCAACTTTCCATCTGGATAATAGCTCTGATTTCTCCTCTCTAAAATTCTAAAACACAACCACCCCTCATAAGTACCCTCTTGGCATGATGAGGGTCTGGGCTTTGGGTTCTTCCATTGTGCTGTCTCATTAGCTTTTATGCGTGTAATGTATTGATCATTTGTCGTGCTCTGATTAGGCTATGGGCTAAGCTTGAACTTTGAATTCAGATCATTAAATTATGTCTGCTCCCTGCCACTGTGGGGCTGAGAGTGGATCACCAGTGGCCAGATAGAGTCTCTCCTGCAGAGGAATTCACTTCCATTCTCCCTGTCAGTTTGTAGTCTGGACGCTGATTTGCAATGACGGATGGGGCGATGCCTGGAAGAGCAGAGCGTCACAAACAACTCATCAGGACTCTCTTATTGGAGTGTTTGCTGTCAGCTCCAGCAAACGAGTGGCAGTTATGGTTCCTAAATCTGACAGCCAAAACCAAAAATCGGACGTCCATGTCCACAAAAGGCTCCCTAAAATGTGTCTCATTTATTCCCTCGGCTACCAAACTAGAGTTCTGTCAGATTCAGGTTATGCCAAGAGCCAAGGTAAGAGTATTTTGTTTATGCAAAAAAAATGAACACATTAAAACTCATCCAATGTATTTTGGGTCATTTTGCAGCCGGAAGGCAACTATGAGCAATAACTTAATCATACGTGAAAAGCACAGTGACGCCTGTTATAAAGTAAAACGTCATGAAGTCAACATGAAGCGAAACATGATGGAGAACAGCAGGTAATGCTTTTCAACATCAGGTCTGAGGCAAAATTAAAGTCTGGCACTGAATGAACAAACAGACAAGACATGAGTGGCAGGTTGAAGTGGATACTTGACACACAGACACAGAAACTGTGACAGAAATAATCTGCCAGGCGTTTCAATCATCTCCATTTCCTTCATCTATCTTTTCTCCTCACGCAGCTCTGTTGACAATAACAGCTATCCGAGCCTAATGACTATCAGAGGGTAGCTCTTGTGACTTTGTGTGTTGACACGCAGAGACGAGGCAATAAACTCATCACTTGTCACATCTGTAAAATGTCAATGAAGAGGACAAGTGAGCAAAGGAAGGTAGGGAGCGCTGCTGTGAGAGACAAATTCTATATCAGACCTCACACTTTTGCACGACGTGGAGGAAGATCAGCAGCGCTTGCTAAAGCGATGGCAGGTAAGTTGTCTGAATGGACCTGAGGTCCAACTTGTTTGGGGTGATCCTATCCTACGGTATATACACTGGCTTGCTAGAATTGGATATATTCGTCACAGAATGTGTCTGTAAGATGCACCTTTGCTGCTTTTTCTGCATTAGATAGTAAACCTCTTAAAGTGTTGCCACGATTAGTTCTGTTGGCGTTGGGCAAATCTCTCAAAAAAAGATATTCCTACCTCGAGGGGTATACCTTTTTAACCCTCCGTGTACACAGTTACGTGAAAGATTCGCAACAGTGTTAGCTTCAGACAAAGTGCTCTTCACAGCGTCTAGAACCCCCTTTCTGATTTTAGAATCCAAGAAGTTCATTTGACAATTTTTGGATCTTTCTGAAACCACCACTTTACGCTGCCAGATGTTGTGTAAAGTGTGCAAGTATCTAGTGTTACAATGATAGGCTTTTTATTCAATCTTAAAATGTTTCATCCATTCAGAACAGCCTTTACCTTTAGATGTGGTTGGATGACAAATTACAAGTTAGTTTCAGGCATACTGAGGCCTTGACTGTCTCTTTGTTACTGCTGACTATTACTTGGGCGTCCAAGCTCCCTTTCAATTGCAAAAAACTCCAACTGCCTCTACAAAAAAAGCACTAAATGGACTTCCTTTTCCCGAATAGAAACCTGGCAGTTACTGAATTGAATGCTCTGCAGTGTCAGGCAAAACTGCCCTCAAGAAAAACTTTCCAGAGATGGAGGAAGCAAAGGTGTGAGAGTACAAAGAACAAAAATTTCCCACATCACCTGAGGGGGAAGAAAGTAGAAGAAAGTGAGCCTCTACAGTGAAGACTGCATCCGGCCATCGGCTGTGCAGCCAGCGGAAACAGAAAAATGGAAGGTAATGGAGAAACGACAGCTCAACCCGCCTTTGAAACTTGATATTGAGACGTAAGCTGATGAAAGGAGCGACACCTTGCGAGGAGGAAGCGGGGCATATTGGTAACGTCAAAGAAAATTAATTAACCAAATATCGCTTTGTTAATACTCTCTGCTCTTATCAAGAGGCTAATTATCCCTATCAGCTTCCTCTGTTTCGTCAGTAGGATTATTACGCTAATCACAAAGCTTTCCCCTTTGGAGACGAGTTTTTCACTTCGTCGGAACAAAGCCGGTATTGTCTTTCAATGACACGGTGTCAGTGATGAACCCAATCAGTATTTGTACCTCGTAATGCTCCAGCAAAGACATGGGTGTTTGTGCCACGTGTAAGTGGGTCTCTTTCAGTTGCTTCCATGCTTGACCTATGCCAATTATGTTAATAGACTACATGCTTGAGAGCTGGCTGCCATTAAAAGCAAACATCCTTGGATACTGAAATGCATCATCAGCCTGTGATGTCCAACACACACTGGGATTATTTTTTCCCCTCAACCTACCTCAAATCATGTATTTCCCAGGATGCTTTTTAAAAACCCCTGAGAAAGTGCCTCAACTAGTTACATTTAGTATGTGGAACGATCGGTGATGATGACTATGACACGAGGCTGAAAGCTTTTCACTTGCTGCTCCAGTGCATTCTGGTCTGCTGAGACAGCTGTTGCCATAAAAATTGATATTTCAGCATCTGTACAAAGAATTTCTCCCTGTATTGTCGTTCAGCGCTGAACTTCTCTGTTGTATCTAAACATAGCGGTTATCCACCAGATCTGATCTTTTCGGCAGTTTTAAAACGGTTTGGGATGGACTTCAACTTGGAATGACAAGAGTTAAGGAGCCCTGCTATTTTAGACTTGCAAAGCCAGCCAAAGTCTGAAATAAACAGGCTGAGATTCGACTGATGCTGACTAAATTTGTAAGCAATCGGTTAATGTTTTAATGCAGGTAACCATCACAAATTCCTACACAGTTAGTTTAGCTTAGCATAAAGCCTAGCTCCACCTGAAAGTAACAAAATCTGCCTACCAGCACCTCTATGATGTTATATACATCTTGTTTGTCTAGGCCGTACAAGTTTAACACAATACAAGTCCTGGTCTTCTTGGGGTTATATTCCAGGCTATTTCTCAGCTGGGAGCACCGACTTCCTGGAGCGATGCAGCCTTAAGGTGATGACAAAACTCTGGGAAGTCACTGCTATTAAACGAACAAGATATAACACATTAATAAGGGTTTTTAAGAGGTGCTGGAAAGTGGATTTTGCTAGCTCTGGCCTT
Source organism: Larimichthys crocea (assembly GCF_000972845.2). Classification (NCBI taxonomy): domain Eukaryota; kingdom Metazoa; phylum Chordata; class Actinopteri; family Sciaenidae; genus Larimichthys; species Larimichthys crocea. Next base: position 1,440,181 of record NC_040024.1, on the reverse strand, counting down.
TATGCTAAGTTACGCTAACCAGCTGCTGGCTCCAACTACATATTGAATGAACAGATATGCTATCAGTCCTTTTTAGCATAATTCTTATGCTATTCAAAACCAAAACTGGTGGATCATCAACTGAGCTAATAGTGTGTTCGTCCAATCAGAATCAGGTCGAGGGGAGAAGTGTCAACCATGTGGTCCAAGTGGGCTGGCTTTGCGAGGCTACAGTATCAATAAACCATTCAATGAAGCCTCCATACCAACGTATTGTAGAATTTGCTGGTACTTTTAGGTTGACCCCTTCTACAGCATCAGACGGGTGGAGATAAGACAGGCTGGATTATATCAAAAGATAACCACAGATATGTTTAAATAATATCTGTGATTGTCTCAACTTTTTCTGTGCTGTCCAGCGTGGCAAACCCCACCCGCCTGGCACTCGATGGAGGTACAAACTATTTATTTGCAAACACTCTTTGTCCCAGCCCTTACACTGTCACAGTGGCATTCTTTGGCATATGAAGGGAATGCAGAGGGCCCCCCCCCCCTCCCCGTCTTGTTTCCTGCACTGTGTCGCCTGCCAGCCGAATGAATCTGTCCGATCCCTGGCATTTCCCAGAGAATGTGACTGGAATGTTATCTGCTTCCAAGTGGAATGCCTGGGTCATGGTTTTGTCTTGGATTTCATGAGTGGCCCGGTATATCCACCCTGAGTGCTTTTCTCCCATAATGCAACAGGCAGACGCAGTTTTAAAAAACAAAACAAAAACAAAAAAAAAGAACAGTAAGCTTTCCTTGAACAATGAGTCTAGACAAACACGCGCGCACACACATAGACAACATTTCTTCCCCAGAAACGCTAAGCTGATTTCCAAATTTAAGCCAAATTCATAGCATCTTCCCTACGCACCAGATTAACCATTCAAGGAACCTTGAAAAGATATATATTAAGAACACTTCACGAAATAAGGCACTCCAATTTTCCATTGTCCTGAATGCTTTCAGTCTGCGGAGAGGTAGAGGCAGATGAAGCTGTGCAAGTCGCCTTATCCACCTCTGCATTGTCACAATGCTTCAAAGGTAGGGGGGGGAGATGAAAGCAGGTGATATGAGCAGTCTGATAGAATCTGAAGATGGGACTAGTGATCTGTGTTCTGCTCCTTCAAAGGCAGCGGGAAACACAGATAGAGAGGGAGAATGAAATGGGCACCAGCTATTGGTTCAAAGGCAGCTATCCCACAATCAAATGTACCACCTTTCACTGGCTTTCCGGTTTCCAAAGCAGCAGGCTGCTATATAAATAGGACCTGCAATGATTAAGGCTCCCCTGGTGGGACACCTCCCTTGGTGAGTTGAGTGACGGGTGTGCGTTTTTTAAGATGTAGGATAGTAGTGGAAAGGCTCCTTGTTCCTGTGATAAAAAAAAAAAAAATCACAGCCTCGCCACAGGTTTAGAATCTGTCGTCTCTGTGTTGCGTTGGGGACTTGAAGGGCTTGAGCCCCAGTGTCTTTCGAGGGTGAACTCTCTCTTTGGTGACATCCACGGGCTTGCTGCAGGCCGCCCAGCCCAGGTCAATGAGGGGAGAGTCTGCTGGGTTAAGGGGCACTATACGGAACGAGGGCAGCGTGGGTGAGCCGTTAGTGGAGCATGGGGCAGAACGGGAGGTGGGAAAGGGAGTGGAGAAGGGGTCAAAGGGTGAAGCTCTGTCCGAGGCACTCGAGGGATCGGCCTTGAGGGTGAATGGATCACAGTCGGGCGAGGGGAAGGGGTCACAGTTGTGGAAAGGGTTGGTAGGGGAGGGCTGGTAGCCCAGAAGGTTGCTTTCTGAGCGGATTGGGCTGCGGCCACCAGCCGAGTTCACACTCCGAGATGCCGAGATGAAGCTCCACGGATCGATGCGGGGGCGGATGGGAGACGGGCGTGGACGGGGGATGACGCTGACCTCCAGGCGGCGGGTTTTGGGGCTCCAGAGTGCAGGGTTGGGGTGGAGAGCACAGGGAACTGAAGGCTTGTCATCAGAGTCCTGTGTGTCTTGGCACAAGGGCAGGTCCAAAACTGGAAAGAACAAAAGAGAAGACATTAAAGGGACATCCAGCCATTTAGTGCTGAGAGAACTGGTCAAAATCAAAGTAGCAGAGGCCAAGATAGTCTGACTTTTAGGCCCTAGTCTGAGTCAAGCTTTAAAAATCATCGCCTACCAAGAAGAATAAATAGATTATTAATGGGACTCTCTGCGGAGGCGAGCGTAGAGCTGCTTCTGGGACGCTTCAGGCGGAGTTTGAAACATTGACTAGAGCGGCTGCGATTAGCTCCAGGAGCAACAGCACACACGGAACACCTCGCATCCGTGCCCCGTGGAATTATTTGCCGTTAGACAAGATAACCCCTCATGATATCACTATGACATAATCAGGGATGTTTTCTTGCTCCTCCAAAGTCACAGGAGACTTTTTTCATGTGTTTCCAGAGGCTGCATAATACTCCCTGTAACACGTAAACTGACCTTTGTGTGTAAAATCAGCAGAGTTAAACAAAAAAAAAAACACCATCAGAGGAGGAAAGCTGAATTTTCATATTAAACATCTTCATCATCCTGCTCTTCACTTTGCTGCTTGAGGAGGTTTTAATTGTTAATCCGCGAATTAACAATTCCCTCAAACTGCTGGAGTGTTGCCCTGGTGTTCGTTCAGGCACTCCTCTCTGCAGTCGGAAATATATTGGCTTTCTAGTATTTTGCAAAACACATAACAACCTGAGAGTGCTACATTGCTGTTGCAAAGAGAAATTAAATAATCCCGAGCACAGAATTTCGCAACTGCAATTAGTCTAAATTGAATGTAACACAGCCATGTCAGTAACTAGTTGACAGAGCTGCACCAGCAGCAAACAGCAAGTGTGAATTAGCGCTGACAAGAACATTAAACTCGGAATAAATCATCTTGAATGAACATTTGCTACTTCCAAATGTGATGTGTCTGCCAAATGGCATTATTTACATCAACAGCAACTCTCCGAGGCTGCTGAGCTATTCAGCTGACAAGAAAGAGCAATCAGGAATCACACGAGAGCAGACGAGGAAACACAAGTGAAGGAATCCTCTGCGTTCATCTCCCTCTTTCAAGCACACATTCACCGCCAGCGACCTTGTGGCAGCCTGTGTATGCATCTGAGTCATTACAGTCAATAAACATAATAAGATGTTTAGCTAAAACACTCGTGGTTTAATTATGTGTGGCTGTTTGCCTCCGCGTGCCACCGATGTAATGAGCGCATGCGGTTTCGTGAGATTACGGCTGTTAGGAGCGGGGGAACAGGCGAGGCATGTCTGCTCGGTACCTGGGGGAAGAACTGTAAGAACCTCTCTGTGGAGAATCCAAGGCTTTGTGAGTCAAACGGACCGGATATAGAGTGTGAAATGTTACCATGGGGCACTCTTAAAGCCATCGGAAAAAAAAAGCCCACTCGCTCTTAAAACAACCGTCACCCACACCTCCGTCGTTACGGCCCGAAACTGTGTCAGTGCTTCTAAGAAATGCATATGAGTCTTCAGGAGAAAACATGCGAGTGTGCTGTGAATCAAAGCGTCTCTGGCATGCAGATAATGCAGATAATCCAGCAAATGTATAAATATGCACAACAAGAACTACTTTCAAATGTGGGTTTTTTTGGGGGGTGTTAATCCCCCCTGAATGTGATTTTTAATCATGTGTGCAGCTCTTAAACATGGCACATTTGACATGCCTCCATATGAATTTTTTTTTTAAACAAACCTGAGGGTAAACACACTGAAATACAATCTTGAGCTCCGGCCAAAGACTCCCAAACTATCCGAGGAGGTATCCAGAGAGGAGTCAAGAATAGATTATTAGCAATTTAGAATCTGGCGTGCGTGACCTCAGCTGTGCCGCCGGATGTTTTGCATTCATCTTCCAACTTTTGCAATAAAAGAAAGCTCTGACTTTTTTCTTTTTTTTCCCCCAAAAGAAAAAACAACAGAGGATTGGATGCTAGCTCTGCTTAGCAAGTATTAGCAGTGAAGTATGGAGGGCCAGCTGTTACCTGAGATATGCAAAGTAGCCCAAGACGAGCTTTGATGTAAATGAAAAAGCTCGTGCGGCATTGAAGCTTCCCGTTTGCCACATAGATCTCGCTACAGGAGGAGGTACAACAATAATTCTGGAAGAGCTGCGAGGGAACATTGTCATGCCGAGGAGGAGGAACATTATTCAAGGTAAAAGTTTAGTCCTCCAAAAAAGCTAAACATGCTCAGTGCTCTTGGGGAAATGCAGATGAATCATGCGGATAAATTAAAAGACAAATCATAGATCGAATCCAGTTAAGTATTTGACTTTTATCCCATCATATGAGTCACGCTGACAAAACACTGGACCTCCCACATAATGCAGCATGAGAGAACTCGACACCCCCGGTTAACAATGTGTAGATTCTTCAAGTACAATTGGTAGAACGACCCTCTAAGGTGGAAAAACAGAGCCAGACTGACCTAGCTGAGAGGCGTGCAGGCCTTGTCTGGACCTTCTCCTCCTCTCGGCCCTGTGCTCCCAGGCCTCACAGCCCAGCTCCCCGTTAGTCGAATGGGAACTCGGGTTCCACTCCCCCGGGCTGGCCCCGTCATGCTCCAGGGGCGTCTTGGGGCTCTGCGGGCTGTGCAGTATTTGCGGCGTCCGGTGGCCGCTCCTCTCACGCGGGTTTGGTGGAGGCGGCGTCAGAGGTAACGGCTTCAGTTCTTGGTACTGCAGAGCTAAATCCAAGAGCGGCCTGGGGAGCAGCTCGGAGGTGGAGAAGGTGATGAGATCGTCCACTACTGGGGGGTCTGAAATGAGGGGCTTCGGGGAAGAAATCTCCGGTTCGGAGGGGGTGCGGTCCCCTAGGGAAGAGGGGTTAGTTCGAGGGGGCACCCGTGGGGGAATATCCAGGCAGCGACCTAGTCCAATGGAGGCCAGAAGGGAGCCACTGCCCAGCAGGGCCCGGTGGGTGCTCTTAAGGCCACCAAGGGAACCCCTCTCAGGCCTGGGGGAGCCAGCAGGGGAGGAACCCCCTTCCTCGCTACCCGAGTCTCGCTGAGGTAGAGGAAGGCGCAGGCTGTCCTTCACTGAGGAGCCTGCAGACAGAGAAAAAAGGTTTATTTTTAAGGTCCTCAAGGAGGCAGAGACGGAGAATGAGACGAGGCATTTATGATTCATTTAGCTCTTATTTATAAATCACGCTTGTGCCAGTGAAACTATAAGGGTGACTAATGGAAGATATGTCGTGATGGAGGCCATCTGATACCATTCTGAGCAGGTGAGGTTGGCGTAGAGGGTCTGTACTCCTCAAAGTCATCCTTGGATTCCCCGTTCTCGTTGCTGTCCGACTCCAGGAGCTTTGCCCTCATCGACAAACTGAAAGCACCAAAAAAAAAACAACCATAAAGTACGGTGACGAATTAAGTCAAGTTTAATTAAATCTTTGTAAACCTTGAATGTTTTTGTGCAAAAGTCCTGACGTACCTGCTTTCCTGGGGACTCAGGCGCAGGACTTTGGGGCTTTTGGGACTTTTGGGGCTCTGAGGTCTCCAGTGAGGGCCTAACCTCAGGTCTCCGTTGGCTTGTTTAAGAGAGGGAGCCTCTAAGGGCCAGACCGAGCTCAGACCAATCGTTCTGCTGTTGTCACTGGGGCTTACTGCGGGGAGGAAGAAAAAAATGAATACGAGCTTGCACATCATCAGTATGCATACTGTTCAGCTGCATTCTAATGAGGTGAGTATCTTTAAAAGACAGGTTTCACCAATAAATCAACGCAGGCCTGCAATCATCTCCAACACAATGACCTTTCATTGACTCCGGCTACAGATAGAATTCATGAAAATTCAATGTGCTTTTTTCGACTCGTACTTCTGCACAGTTCTAGTCTTGATTAACTCTAAAACAGCGTTAGGATTACCTCATCGCATGGCTGCGATCCGGATAGAAACCTCCGCACGGCTCACGGAGCACAAAGTGTGAGAAGAAGGAGCCAAAATTTGCCCAGAGGGGATAGGACGGGGAGGGGGAGGCCAGAGTGCTAATAAAAGTCCTGCTGCCATTCACACATTTCACCCAGGATTCATCCCAACTCCCCCTCCCCCTCCTACCCACCTCCACCAGCTGGCTTGTGCCGCTATCAGTGTGTGAATGTTGTGTTCATTCACACGCGCCGTGTATCTGCCGGGCTCCACAACACCTCCATCGCACCCCTTCAAAAGGACTTGAGGAGCGTTCTCGACGTCACGTCTGACAGGTTTGTCAAAGGAAGACAAAAGTGGAACGTATGGATGGATATTATTTTAATACGCTGCAAACGGCAGGGAGGAAACTTCAAACCTAATTTCAGCTCCAGAAATGGGGAAAAGTAAATACGCTCTGAATGAACACGTTGGATTATTTTCTTTGGCCTCTACTCCACTGACGGCCTGGTTCATGCACTTTGCCTCCCATCATTTTCCAACACAGTGTTTTCAAAGCAAGCACTGAAGTCAGGTGTCAGCTTTGCAATTTCATCAAGATCAGATTGAAAAAACATAATAAAATAAAGCCCCCCCCCCGGGCCTGGCACATTCCTCTGTAAACACATTTTCCCTTTGCACAGTGTCACCGTTTTAATGTCATCGCGTTTGATGTTTTTGATGGAGTATATCTGATGCTCGGAATATTTTTGTAGATTTTTCTAAAGCTGCCGCTCTGCTCGTCATCTGCCCATTGTCAGCATGTGGCAGCCCTGTCATCGTAGAGAAAGGGGCTACTTTTGTTACACGGATGAATAAACAAGGTGACATTTATTTACTGCTAGACACTGTAAGACGCCTCCACCTCTGAGGCTGTGCGGAGCTACTGTCTGTATGGAAACATGCTCACAATGGTCACAAAGTGTTGGCCAAAATCAAAATGTCAACCTGATGATGACTTCAGATGAAAAAAAAAAAAAAAGTTATTACCATTCACCCTGAGGGGGACGTGGCTGTCTGCGCCAAACTTTGCTCCCATCCCTCAAATAAATGTTGAGATGTTACACCGAGTAAATGACAACTGGTGGTGGCACTAGAGGAAAACTCAAAGCACCAACAGCTCTGTGGAAGTCATCACATGGGAACCATCTGTGCCAAATTTCATCAGTGGACCGGCACCGCCGTGCCCAGAGCGTTTACATCATACAAAGATGTAAATGTGGAGACGTCTATACCACACATACTGGTGCTGGAGTGAGGATTAGGACTAGGAGAGAAGCACAAGAACCAAAACTAATCCTGCCCCCACAGATGGAGTAAATAAATGAGGGTAGCAATATCCATAAGCTGCCAACACAATATGATACAGCCAGCCCACTGAGATGCTAAAAATGCTAACTAGCTCAAACCCCAGAATTCAAAAAAGTCCTTTTTTTATTTTTATTTTCTTGTCGTCTAATCCAGTAGAAAACGCCACAATCAGAGGTGTTACTTGTAAGACAATTCAAATACAGCTTCATTGTGCCCCTTTATACTACATCTTGTTGAATGGAGCTCTGTGGACTAATGCAAATCAATCTGGCAGTTCTCTTGACAAATAAGTTTAGGAGGCCCCGACGATAAATCACTGCTTGCTACGGAGAGGGCAAGCATAAATATCCACTAAACACATTTTAATGACAAGCACACTCATGGCTTAGTGATTGCCATTAAGGAAAGTCATTAGGAAGTAAAGAAAGCCAGCCCTCGATTTGATGAGTAAATGAAGCTGGCAGATGTTTTTGGATTTACTAACCGCTTTTTACAGATAAATGTTTCACCGCAATTTGTGCTTTCATGGCAAAACCCCCGGTGGTAATTGTTTTGAAGAATCCCTTTCATTGCCCGTTGTGCCACCACCACAAATTTCCCTTTGGGTTTCTGTGAAGACGCCCCGTGACCTACTGGCTACAATTTCCCTCCAAAGGGAAGCGTTCTCGGGGGCGTTTGTCTAAGAGCCTGACAAGCAGAAGAGTATTGTAAATCTCTGCCACTGCTGCAACCCTTCTCAACCTCCTTCTCCTGGAGCAATGAATTCCTCCCTGCTTATTTTTAATTCAGTAAACCGCACTGTAGCCGCTACATGCATATAAAACTGGGGGGGACGCTTTCTGCCTGGGAAAAAAAAAATGCAATGGCTCAATGGCTCCCCCCGCTGTGGCAATGAGGACACTGCAGGCAAAGGGGGGAGTAGAGCCGAGGCTGCAGTGGAAAAGAAAAAAGCTGCTGAGGAGTGTGGAGCTGCTGAGAGGAAGTCAAATAATATTTGGACTGGAACAGACTGTTGAAAAAGGAAAAGGGTGTGTGTGTGAGAGAGAGAGAGAAAGCAGTAAAGCAGGGAGAGAGGGAGGGAGGGGGAGAGACAGAAACAGAAAGAGAGAGAGAGAGAGAGAGAGAGAGAGAGGGGGCCCACAGGGAAACAGGGGAAGACAAAAAAGACGAGTGGGTGGTTGGGAGCACATGAAAGGAGAGAATTCTGGAAACTGAAAAAAAAAATAATAATGTTGCAACATAGTCTTTGTGTGCATGCAAGAAGGCGAGAGATCCCACATTCTTTGGTTTCTAAATGTCTCTGGAAACACACACATACAATGTGTGCACCTGTGTACCTGTGCATATGCATGTGTGTGTGTGTGTGTGCGTGCTAAACTAAGAGAAAAACCACCGCACTCACGTTGGATCGCACGGAAACGTGGGCCGAAGGAGGGCGAGGAGCCCGAACCCAAGTCAGGAGAGTTCCGCCTCTTCTCCAGGCCCGGGGATGCCTGCACTGTAATCTTGTGGATGAAATCTGCAACACACACACACACACACAACAGATGTTAGACCACCTGGATGGTAGACACCAATTGGGATACACACACAAGTTTATGTTTCCACGCTCTATTTCACATTCATATAGTCAAGAGCTGACAGTTGTTTTGAAGGTTGCTTTTTTTAAGCTTCCTTATTTCTCTAAAAACAGCCTGTACTGACTTTCACGGCAGAGGAAATTCAGTGTAATACAAGTTCTCGGCTTAGTAACAATGCTGTGAAGAGTGTTTCTTTAAGTAAAACAACTCTTTCTGTGCTTTCTGTACATTGCTAATACCAAGCTATAGAGCCCAGGAGTGAAAACATTCCTAAAATTAGTAATTCATGCCTTAAAATAACAACTGAACCCCTAAAATGATTAAATTTGTGTTTTAAATTCATAAATTTTAGTAACTTGCATCTTGTTGACTTAATTCGCTCTGTCCTCTCCTCTTTTGTCTTACGGAGAGCAGCAACACACCTTTGCCACGTCTAGTAAGACGTTAATCATCAAATTTTGAGCAAAACTATATCTGCTTTCTTCTAAAACACATTTAGGGAGTGGACATTACTAAACTGAAGGGACAAATGTCTTTACTGAATGCAATAATTGGTCATTTGAGGGACTGACGACTTATTTGTGGAATGATTTTCCGAAGACACTCCTCAGGCTAGCAATTAGCTAACAGCATTCTGCTAGCCAGTACTTTCTGCTGATATTAGAAGGTAACGGTGCTAATAACGAGCTACACAGCCCGGTGGGTATCAGGAGGGAACATTTTCTAATAAATGAGTCTCTCAGCTTAGAAATTCATGCCCTCAAATTCTGAACCATTACCTCAAATTAACGTGCGCTCACTACATTCATTTCCTTCCCTCGATCCGTAATTTGTAGCCTTGGCTTTTTAAATTCCTTCTATTTAATGTATGGTTTGTGCCCTCAAATTGCTAAATTGTCGTCTTAAGTGACTTACTGATTTATATTTAAAGAATAAAGATGACCCGATGTCATGTTTAATTGCAAAAACCTATTAAGCACAGAGGTCTGTGGCAAGAGGGAACCGACAAATGGGATGAAGGTGGTAATATAGGATAATGAACTAATCACATAGTTTGACATCGTCCCCATAAATCAGTTGCACAAATTATAAACTGAACGAGAGACAGAAATCATTTCCCCTCTGACACGACGTATCAGGCTTCGCAACTAGCAGCTAACTAGCATGAGCTAATGGAAGTAGTGATGTTTGCTGAACAAGCTTGGTGGCTAGCTGGCTAAAGAGGCTAATATTTTGTTCAGGTCAGCAGGGCTGACTGGAGCTGTGCGGCGTTTAGAAGAAGAAACCAGGGCTGAGGATTAAAAGCGGCTCAACGGCTGTGAAGTGTGAACGCCACGCCACGGCAATGTGGCTAAGCTATATCTCCGCTGCCAGCCTGTTTCTCTGTGTATTTAGCCGCTATACAACCGTGACAGAGCCAAATTTGTGATGCAACCTCCCACCCTCTATTAGTCAATGCATTTATACGTTATATACTTTTTTTTATCTTTATCCTCTATGTTGTTTTGGTCTATTAGCACAGCCTTAAGCCACACTGCGTTGCACTGCAACAAATATTGTTTGTGTATGTGATAAATAAAACCTTTAAATTCCAAATAAGAACATCCAAAACGTGCTCTTATTTATATCTACTTTTAATGGGAGAAATAATAATATATAAGCTACTCCGCGGGGTACAAAGTGCAAGAGCAACACAGGATGAAGCAAAAAAGATAATAATAATATTGGTGGAAAGGAGGAAAGGAAAAAGGAAAGGGAGTGATGCAGATATGGTCAAAAGGAGAGTAAAAACACAGACGAGGGACTAGAGGGAAGGGGAGCGAGAGAGAGAGAAAAAGGGTGAGGGAGGGAGGGATACCTAAAAAGAAAGAGAAAGAGAGAGAGAGAGGCATAGAGTGAGAGAGCGAGAAAGTGAGAGAGGCCAGCCAGCAGTGTATCCATGGACAGGAAGTGTCGAGGCGTGGTTGGCTCACTCTCCCCTCTCATCAACCCCCCCCACCACCACATCACCGCCCTGCTGCACACACACACACACACACACACACACACACACACGCACACACACACACAAACACACAAACACACACACACACACACACAGCACAGTGCGTTTACGCATGCTTGCTCAGCCCAAAATACACTCACTCGCGCACGCGCACACACACACGCATTGAAATACACTGGATGTGAACTGCAGCGGGCTGTGTGACTTTGTGATTGTAGAGGATACATAAGGAACAGCGCCCAGCTGAGTGTTGTAGAGGGAAAGTAACAGGAGCAGAGAGTGGGTCGGTGCAGAGATCAGCACATCAGACCTGCGATCAGACGCTCGCTGGATCATCTGGATGGAACGCTGGTCTGAGTGTTGTTCGAGAGGCTTTTTCACAAGAAAACATTTGGAGGGAACATTTTTGAAGAGTTTCTGCGATCCACATTTCCTTTTGACGAGTGAACTATTTCAAAGTTATTGTATGACAGCAGGCGGTTTTCTAAGTATCCGCCTTAAACGCACACAAGTCCAGCCCTGGCAGGAACCTTTAGCAACGAGAACAAAACTACAACAGTTACACCACGAAACTCTCATCCTCACTTCCTCTTCTCGGCTCTCTCTGACTGTTGTTGATGTTGTTGCTTCTTTGAGACTGAGCCAGCGAGCCAGCTGAATTAGATGATTTCTGACACTTCAAACACACACACACACACACACCTTGAGGCATGCTGATCTTCTCGCCGTTCTTGCTCTTCAGCTTGTGCTTCTTGAAGGTGCCCTTCCTCTTCTTGACATTGGGTTTCTCCTGGTTCTGGTTCAGGTGGAGGATGAGGAGGCTGAGCTCGCGCTCGAACACGTCCTGCTCCCACTGGGCCAGCTGCTGCTCGCGCTGACGCAGGAACTCTTCGTGGGACTTCTGCTCCAGAGCCGCCCGCTTCAGCTCCTCCTCGCGGCATCGCAGCTCCTGATGGAGGAGAGAGGGGGGACAGAGATGAGGAGGTGTTTAATGTCAGCGGGTACCAGTCATGTGTGACTGAGGTTTACGCTCTCTTATCTCCTCCCGGGTGATGGCATGAAATGAGACGCCGGGAGAGGTTGACTGCGATGAAACCTTCCATGAGTTGCGCTAATGGCGAGATGAGATCTCAGGGTGCGAACACAACTGAAAGGTTTGCAGTATGTGGGCTCAGTCTTACAGGAAAGGGACCAGTGTGTAGGATTAAGTGACATCTTGTGATTGCAACCCCCTCGCCACATTTTCTCTGCCAAAAAGTGCCAGAAGAACCAGTGTTTAGTTTGACCCTTCTGGGCTACTGTAGAAACATGCTGGTTCAAAATAGCGACCGCAGCATCTGAAGATATAAAAGGCCATTTAAAGGTAACAAAAACTCTTAATCTGACACACTGCATGGCCCACATGCCACTTTAATTAACACTTTTTAAAACTACAATATCTCATCTAGCTATACATTTTGATATTGGTAAGTTGATGCCTTTTCTATTACGGCTGCATGAATTTATGTAATATAATGTGGAACGTTGGTTTTGTACAGATCTTACAGTATCTTCTATAAAACGTGATCTTTGTTGAACCTTCAGCTGTTTAACTTTGACTGAATAGACGCATAAATCAATTAATTTATATCACCTCTAAATAAATCTGCTCTTCGTGTGGTTTGCTATTTTTTTTTGGTTTATGCACTTCTACCATGAGTGAAAAGGCTACGTACTGAACAGTTTTCTGTTGTCTGTCCTGTCCGTTGTTACGATCACGTGTCACGTGGCGCAGGGCGTTTTATTTTGAAAATGGAGTGGATTCTCTTTGCTGTTTATGCATCTGACCTCGGGCCAGCTCCATCTGCTCTGTGCTCGCTCGATGTGGCAAAAATAGACTAGCCGTGTATTCTGTGTGGAGCAGAGCTGCTTCTGAAATACACTGTGGCACTTCTGGTGGAATCACAAACATTGTTCAGAGCGGGAACAATCAGCTCCGGCGGCCTCGGTGCAGCCAGAATGCGGTGCAGCAGTGAACGGTGGAATTTAGGGGTCACAAACCAAAGAGATGTGCCACTTGGTATCTAGATGGGTTGGACAGTGTTTTTATCTACTGCCAATGCTGGAAACAAATGTGATTACATGAAAAAGACCTCACATTCAGCTCAACATCGGCACCGTAATAGCAGCATGAAGCTCTCACCTTCTCTTTAGCCCGGAGTTCATCGAACATGCGCTGGATCTCCAGTTTCCAGTCGTCCTGCAGGGAGTGGAAGGAGTCCTGCGGCATCTCTTCCTTCACCTGCCGCTCCAGGGCCGTCAGCTGGGTCAGGATGGAGCTGAAATTAGGTCTGCGGTGGGGGTCCTGGTCCCAGCACTCTGTCAAACACACACACACACACACACACACAGCAGACACAGTCAGACACCAGGGTCCACACTGCAGCGCCTGTATTAACACGACACTGAAGATTCATTACTACCACGGCTACACTCTGTTAAGCATGAATGCATGGCTGTCCACACACAGGGGGGCAAAAGGGAATAAGGAAAGTAAGGAAGGAGGAAAGTGGTGGACCAAATAAGAGCAAAATGGATATTTTGGAAAAAAAATGAGAAGGTTTTACAGTTTGAGTCATTTCCTTAAAACGAGTGGAAAATATCTGACAATGTCCGACGATACAGTTTCACTTCTTTCGAGCGTTTTCTTGAATCGAGGGACTCGAAAGAAGGAAGTCACTCGCTGATTCACCAACAATCTTCAGATGCTCTGATGTGCATTTAAAAAAAAACCCCTCATCATTAGACTTTCAAGACTTCAAACTAACTAATTAACTAACTACTGAGATGGATGTTTCTGCGCTCATTACGATTCATATTGAATGAGCATCCTGCAATTCCTCTAATTTTTATTTACACACACTTCAGGCACTCGTGTAAGCACAATCTAGAGTCAAGCTGATCACTTATTCAAAGTGTTATGCTTAATTAACTGGCTGTTGGGGTTTTTTTTTTTCTTTGCATAATTTGCTGCAGCACTTTGGGCACTACAAGCAGATCAAAAACCAATCCGATAATTAATTAATCCTCTGTGGTGGCTATCGGTGGTTTTGTGCATTGATGTCTTTTTTTAAACGCAGCTATAAAAGACGAGTGGACATCAAGAGAAGGAGCTGAGCAGAAAGAATGTCCGCGTCTACTTTTTTGGCCGATGTATGCTCGGGTATGAAAGTGAAGCACAGAGTACCCAGGTGACATTGTGTTAGCTTGAAACTGAACAAAGGAAGATGGGTAAATGGGTTGCAAACATATTGCACAAGGTGGCTTCAGCGTGAAACACTTCCTCTGCACGGCCACGTTATTAACAACACACAGGAATTTGTTCACAGCTTTGGGGAAATGGAACGAGAGTGTGCCGCGACACACCGATTCCATCTCACGCAAGAGTACTCTCACACCACTTGAACTGAGAACAGCGCTGCGGGGTGCGTTCACACACACCTTCCATGAGCTGAACGAAGGGTTCGGGGCACGTGGAAGGGATGGGCAGGGTGAGCTTGTTGACGGCGACACCGTAGGCGACGGCGAGCCCGTCAATCCCTTTGTAGGGCGCCTCTCCGGTTAGCAGCTCCCACAGCAGAACGCCATAGCTGGAAGGAAAACACACAGACAACAAGGCATGAGACAGAAACACTCAGAGCAAAAATAGACACAGGCTACGTCCTGGAACATGACACAGTGTTTCTGAAATCAAGCTGCTGCTGTATCAATATACTGAACAAGAGGTGTGTTTACATTATTTTACTGTCTAGACACTGCCATGTGAGAATGTTTTCATATCTGGAAGCTGTTAATGCAAACCGTATACTTCCTGCAGCTGCTTCACAGTAAAAGTCCTCCAGACAACAGTATTGATGATTAGGATTATAGCATCTTTCATATTATTGTGATGGAAAACCAACCAGTGCAGTCTGTGTGTTGCTTTCAGACCATTCAGCTCATTGTTCACAGAGTGGATCTATCTGGAGCTTTCAATTTCTACACACAGTGTGGCTTTAAAGCTGCATTAATTGATAATTTTGGCCACTTTGGAACAGCAGGACAAGCTGAAAAACTCACATGAACTTTTATAACATTATTAAGTTGTCAATGTGAATGTATCTGCTAAGATTTGCTTATTTACACATCTCATTTTGAATCAGGTTCCAATACTCCTTCTCATTTTAGCTCTGTTTTGGTCTCCACCAGTTGCTAACTGTTTCACTACGCTCACCAGCCAGTCGCTAACTTTGTCTATGTGCTGTTTGGTGCAGAGCAGGTAGTGTACAGTAGCTTTATCGAAGGTATTTCACTGAAAACAGCTCACTTCTGTGGGTGAAAATTCAGTTGATGAAAGCAGTGAAACTGAACCAAGGCTGCAAGCCATAAAATCAGAACAGTGGGTTGAAAGACCATCCATGTATAAAGAGAACATTGGTGTTGGCGCTCCATTCATTCTTAGAGAAGCTGCCCAGTGGTGCATGAAGCCAACAAAGTTCGATTTCTGGGCATAAAAACCCCAAATGCTCCTGCATTGTGTATAAAACATGGACGTAGTCTCCGTGACATTGGCCTCAGGTTTCTTAAGAGCCATTGTGAAGCTCAGTGCGGTGGCTCAGTCCTTCCTTTGCCTCCTCGCTAAACTAAAGATCAGCAAAGAGGTGGCGCTGAGGGCTGAATGATGCCTGACTGGCAAAACTAGCCACCTGTGACGGCAAGCAACCAAACTGTTAGTTCTCCATACCTTCAAGCCTTAATATCATTTAAACAGGTGAGTTGTATATAAATTCACCCTCAGTACAGTTGTCATGAACGGGGAAATTAGCTACAGAGACCAAAACAGTTTTTTGTACCAGGCTGTAAACATGTTTATTTCTCTGAAATTCCAAACTTCTAGGTTGGATTCACTTCATAGCCGCGTAGGTTGCTGATTGGTAGGGACACCACCATGAGGAAATTTTCCTACTCATTAATAAACTCGTGAAAAATCGCTGTGACCGATCACACCGTACAAGTAATGAACACCGTGTAACACTAGTAACAAAGATTGCCGTGGCAAGTCCACCTGTTAGAAAACGGTGACCTATTCACACATCCAATAGTTACAGAGCAACGTTCATATTTATTTATGCTGTCACTGGGTCGACTTTGTTAATTTTAGTCCAATATTTACTCTACGTTAGCTCTGAAGTTGGTCTCTACCATCTCCTGGGGGAAATATCTGGATATTAGACATTTTAACATGGGTGCTTATGGAGACCGACTCATTCTGTAGCCAGCCTCAAGAGGCCATTCAATGAACTGCAGTTTTGCATTCCAGCTTGCTAACTTGAATAGGGATAAATGATTTAATCGTGCATCTAGGCTTATCAAATATTATTGGAACAACACAGTTTGGCCACTATGTTAGATTGTCTTCTAAGCCTGGCGCACTTCCTGGGGGCTTGTGAAAGACTCCATAGGGCTGAGGGGAACTGCACAGCTAAAAAAATATGTCCACTTATTTTAGTTTAGTTAACTGAGGTCATGGGTGCTTTAAAGTTTACATTTTGAATTTTTTAAAAACTTTTTTTAAAAGTGGGCCACATGGAGCCATTCAGTTCTGCAGAGACTAAAAGATAACGCCTTTAGACAGTGACTCATCTGTGGTGCTCAGACATTTCATGATGAAATACAACCAAGGGTTGCTTCAATTCTGTTTCTTTCTTCGTACAGCTCATCACCCACTTATTATCACAGCATCGATGGTACAGAACTAAGACACATTTGTGCAGTGGAATTTTTATTTTTTTTGCTTGATGAAACCTGTGCTTGCAAAACAATGTGAACTCATGCATGCAAAGCTTGTCCAACACAAACACACACACACAAATACACACACAGGATTTTTGAGCCCACACAATGGGAGCAGCCCTGTGTCCTAAGAAGATGAAGCGTGGCGCAGGACTTGGATCTCCCACACTGTCAATTAGCCCTCGCCTGGACCTGACTGAACGCACTGTGGAGGCTCGCTAAGTGGAGAGCGCAGGCCGCAGCCTTTTTTTATTTAGTTCTTTAATTACAACTTCCACACACTGTAACTGTGCAGAAACGCTGCTCGTCGGCTCGCCCTGAGGCGGTTGTCGTCTCCGCGTGGCGGCTTTGGAGACGAGCGGCCGTGGACAGATGAGAAAGAATGGAAGAACAAAGATTACCCTTCATTTTCAGAGTAGGGCTGCCTGCCCGCCCGCCGCTCGCTCGCTCATTTCGCTGTTTTCTAGATTGTGCGGAGATTGCTCTGAAAAGGAGCTTGCGTGGGTTTGTTGTCGATAGACGCGGGAGTTGGAAACTCGAGAGGACGTGTCTGTGAGATAGTGAGATGGCGCTGAGCCCATTAGGGTAGTAAAAACTGTACACTCTGCTTAACAGGGTTCTGTAAAGTACCAGAACATTCCTTAACTAGCGTGCAGAGTGTTGTAGAATCCTTTTTGATGTTCTCGAGGATGCTTTCAGAAAGGTTCCTGTAACGGCGTGCTCAATTGGTTTCACATAGCCTGTGTATGGGGCTGCAAAGAGCCATTGAAGACTGGTCCAAATCCACAGGATTAAAAATTAAACCATAGCATACGTGAGGAACTGAAATAACCACAATGCAGCCAAGCTATGAACGTCCTATTGCTTTAATAAACGATTTGCCTGCTTCATTTCAAATGCTAATTCCTATATGGCACTTAAAAGTCATCATGAATCCCCGCTCAACAAATCACACAGTTGTTTAAGTCATTATTTTAAAGCCACAAACCATAATCAAGGGACTCTTCTCTTTCTGTGTAGATGTGGCCACACACACACACACACACACACACACACACACACACACACACACACACACACACACACACACACACACACACACACAGCTATTCCCAGATAAAGGGCTGTGGTTAGGTCTGGTGTGTGGCCTCCTTCTCTGTCTATACTCGAGACAATGGGACAGTGTGCAGTACACATGTCCCACAACAAAGCACAGAGCCGCTCTTTGAAGGGACGCCATCACATGGCTGCGGCGGCCTTGCTGCAATCCATCACTCTCCCTCCAGCCCCCCACCCCATCTCTTCATCACTCTGTCTCCCACCGTCACTTCTCTGCACTTTCACCCTTTCTCCCCCCCTCCACCCAAGCGATTCCATCTTCTTCTCTATCTGTCTTCTACCTCCGCTGCACGTCCGCCGTCCCGCTGAGGAGATCAGCAGAAGGCCGATCTCTTTATTGAATGTCAGAGAAGCATATGAATTTAATACTGCAGTTCAATAAAGCTGCTGGACTTGTGACAGATTGACAAAAAAAAACAAAAAAAACAATCAAACTCAAAGAAGATTCTTAAGATAGCCTGTGGCGTGGGTCAAGGTCAGTACAAATAAACCGACTTAGCCCCTTTAAAGAAGACAAAGTGGTAAAACATGATCAGAAACCACCCAGGGAGCGAGCGCGCTCTGGTGTAATGTTGATATGGGAGCATGTCTACACCTGCAGGACCACAGTGATCTCTAACAAGGCTTCCCTCTGTATTATTTATAATAATTTCTAAGGTTACATCTACGTTTACAGAGAGCTAAAGAACATTCTGTGCCCATACATTAGTCATACAAATATGAAGAAGAATTTTTAGGGCTTATAAGATTCTAAATGAGGATGCCGCTGAGCCGATGTTGGCGTAGTAGCACTCTGTCACGCTGTATGACATTCCTCCCATACAAAAATATTAGAAAAGGCGCTGCTGTCAAACAGGAAGCATTTTATTCTGAAAGCTACAAATGACGCATAATCAGAATTTCATCGATTGAGTCCAGTCAAATCTAGACTGTCTAGACGATTTCAACCCACTCATGTAAGTGAAGCCAACAGGAAATAATGTTGGTTCCTTACACATTAAAATCAGAAGCTTCAGGTTGGAGCTGGACGTTGTTAAAGGCGGACTGGTCATTCATCCAGCACATGCTTCTGTGTCATTTCAACCTTGTTACCTCGTGAAATCCTGCACTACCTACAAGCTTTGTAAATCCCCCTTCAATCAGTGATCCTCCGTCACCATGGTAACACTAGCATTAGTCAGCTAACAGCTCGTATCGGTGACTGGTGCCATTAAACAACGACTTAATGCTTTCTTTAGATGAAGAGATGAAGATTCTGATGTCATGACTCTGGTTTGGTGACGCACTGATGTTTCCTGGTGTGGAAAAAAACCTGTATTTAACCTTAAAATGACCTCCACAGAACGCATTCACGTTACAGCATTACTTCTCTGGGTTTCCATGAACTGAATCATAGCTAAATATAATGAATATATAGCACAACTTGGTACTTTCCAGCCAACAAAGGACACCTCATAGCACTTTTGTTTCTTAAAGGAACGGCTGCACATTTTGAGGAAATACACAATTAGCTTACCATGCTTCATATTAAGCCTACAGAGTGGAATCTTATCTAACGCTCGGTGAGTAAGCAGAAAGTGTCAAACTATTCCTTAAAAAGTGCTGTGAGAACATGAATGTCAAAATAAAAGCATGCCTGCACACATGGTGACCAATCCTGGATTTGGTCAGTACTCACCTCCAGACGTCGCTGCCCTTGGAGAAGGTGGACGACTTGATGACCTCGGGTGCCATCCAGGCGTAGGTGCCGGCGGTGCTCATCTTGGTGGTCTTGTGCCACTCCCTGGCCAGGCCGAAGTCGGTGATCTTCAACGTCAAACCCTCCATACATTCATTCTCTATGGGCTCAGCCAGCAGGACTGGACAAGGGAAGGAAGAGAGGGAAGAAAGACGGATGAGAATTTACAAAGGATTGATCATTTCACTATTTCTTTGCATCACTGCAAAGACTTATTTCACACCTTTATTGCTTGTAAAAAACAAAAAAAACAACTGATGCTCATCAGTACACATGCACAAATGACCCATTCCTTTCTCACTTCCTCTTCCTCTTGTTTTTATGCCACTACAATCCAGTCTGAGAGTGACAAACACGTTTGCAAGTATCCGACGCACTTCACTCACATCTGACTGATCACTATAAATAAAAAGTCTCCTTTAAACAGTCGGTTTCCTTGGTAGGTGATGCTGCTGACTTGGTGCAATAAGACTTTTATTGTGAAACAGCTACAGGAATATGAAAACCCAAAGTTTGTACTAAATATATAAAAAGACATTATAAAATAATCAGATGGAACTTATTTCTTTAATGTAAATGACTCCATACAGGAAATGCTGCCCAGAACCACAGATCACAGCAGCTTACCGCGTCATTTAAGATGTTATTAAATATTATGAAATCACACTGATGTAAGCCTACAAGATATGTTTTTAATATGCCATTCGTTAAAAAGGTTGAGCATGCAACGCTGATTAGAAATCCGACAACAAAGTTGCGACAATATACTGTGCAGCGTCATACGTCCTCATTGCAACACAAGATGGAAAGCACCAAACAAAAAGCAGTGCGGTGTCAGAGTGACACAACTTTAAGTTCCCATTTATGCCAGAGGCAAACATTGGTCTTCTGAGAAACCCAACCACCTTCAGTGAATAACAACCTACAAGTGACTAAATGGACCACTGACAGTTTGTATTTGAGTCGTGTAGATGTTTCTTGCAGACAAAGAAGACAACATTTCAAGAAGTGCTCTTCTTCTGCAGTGATTGGCCGATGGTTGCATGTGAGAGTTTACACGCTTGCTTCTGAAACTCTGAAAAAGGTTCGCATAACTGAGGCGGTCAAAGCGAAATCAAAACACTGCGTGCTTCATGCAACATGCAGATCTCTCCAGATGTGCAGCTGTGCGCTGATGTGGCATTTTTTAAAGCAAATGTGGAGATGGTAACAGTAGATACAGTAACTATGGATACAATTAATAAATAAAAAAAATCCACACTTTAATACATAGGTGTTTCTGTTACGAGCAACCAAAAGCTGCAAGCGGTTCCCATTGCCAGTGAGTGCTTCGGAACAGACAAATAACAGCCTGTGTAGTGTTTACAATGTGTGCAGCAGAGGTAGTCTTTAAAGTGTAGGTAGCTAAAACACAGAAAGGGATACAGCGAAGTGTCATTACTGAGCAGATAAAAGGAGGAAGGAGGTCTGAGAGGAGGCCTGAGAGGAGTACTGAGACGAGGCCTGAGGGGAGGTCTGAAAGGAGTACTGAGAGGAGGCCTGAGAGCTTGATAATTTGCTAATGCAAAAACAAGAGGTAAACAGATACTCTACTTGTTAGATGGAGAATATTTTTTATTTTTCTTCAGTTCACCTTTCAGCCAAAACAAGTAAACAGCTGCACGTAAATCTGGTAAAAATTGATGTTTTTTTAGACGTTTAAAATATATTAAACAGATGTATTTTCATATGTTGCAGGTCCTGGCTACATATTTAAATATAGCCTTTAAATTCTGTGGAACCAACCTCCATATATAACCCACAAACATTCACTTTTGAACCAAATCTGGCCCAGTTTGACCGACAACTTACCAAAACCAGGCTAAATCTACTGAAAATGCAACTTTTATGCATCCAATTAAAATGAAATATGAGTTAAATATATAACTAGAGCTATTAAAAAAAAAAGAAAAGAAGAAGACGCAGAATCAGAATTGATTATTGATAGGCAGTTAAATCAATCAGATATGCATGACTGATATCCCAGAGCTGCTCTCTAAACATAGATGTAAACACAGAAATCCCAAATGAGAAAAGTACACACTATAAAAATGTAATAAGCTATAAGTAAACACATTTTGGTAACCAGCCAGCGTTATGCAACCGCACGCCGTTGGAAGGCTTTGTTTCTATGAAAATAGAATATAATGCTGAGGATGTCGGTTGCTGCGGTGTGACTCTGTATCACATGTCTCAGTATGATCGGCAGCCATGCCTCTCTTCCCCTTTGCTGGCAGGCCGGGCATCGTTCAGGGCAAGGGCTGGCCGTCAAACACAAGGGAGGAGAAGCAGCAAAGAATTTGACTTATTATAGGGAAGTTAGACTCCTGCTATTTGCAGTCACTTTCCGACTTTCTGGGCTCGGCGCTCTTTTCCTTTTCTCTCTCTCTCTGTCTGTCTCTCTCTCTCTCTCTCTCTGTCTTCTTACTTCTGACTGCCTCATGCACTGAAGAAATATCTATATTCTCCTATCTCTCTCTTCTTTAACTGCACAAATATGAAATTTATCTTCTTCTACACATATGAACGTTTCTCTCTCTTTCCCTCTTTGTTGTCTCTGTCTTTGTCTCTCTCTCTCTCTCTCTCTCTCTCTCTCAGACATCCTGTGCTGTGCCTCGTAGCCCAGAGGCAGCGAGTTTGACGTCACAAAGGAATGCATCACAAGAGGTTGTGTTGTCTGCTCTGCGTATATGTGTGTGTGTGTGTGTGTGCGAACGTTGAAGGGGATAGGAGGCTTTTTAGAATGTGTGCTCACAACCCAGTTCTGCTCAAACCACACATGCAGACACCTTCCACAGCAACCGCATGTGCCGTTTTTGTCCATTCTGGATGATGACAGGTACAAAGACGGACAATTAACGGAGGCTTTTACTTCACGTTCTTAACAGCCACGCTGCTCACGTCCATCACAGACTTTCAAATCGACTTCTGCCTCCAGAAGAAGGCACAAACAATAAAATAGCAAAAGTAGCCAGTGGCCAAAACAAAAACACTCTCTACAGTGAGAAAAAACAAGAACAACTGCCCGTTCATTTAACCTTTCTGCAGAAAATCAATTTCTGTCCATTCTACGGCTGAGTCATTCTTTCTGTCAATTCCACAGGCCCTCAGGGAGGAGGTGGTGGTGCTGTTGGTGCTGGTATTTACTGCAACAGGCCTCCATCCCTTGCTACAATTTCTTTTGTCCGTCCGCTCAAAACAAGCCCTGGTCAGTCAACCCTGTTTCCACCAAAGCGCGTCTCGCCGCGTCGCTGCCCAACTTCCAGGAAGTGACGCCGCTATAGGCCAATTAGCCTCCGGTGACGAGGTTGGGGGGGGGGTAGAAAAAACAAAACAACACGCAGCAGCAGATTCTGTTGTTCCCGCTTTCTATTTGTCGTGCACAATAAGCAGCAGAGTGCTATTTTTAGGAAACAGAGGTTAAGAAGGGTCACGTGGCACCAGACGGAGACAGGCAGGAGGGAAGTGTAGGTGCTGTGGTGGAGCGAGCAGAGGTGAGGTGTAGACAGAAAGAGTGAGACAGGGAGTACTGAATGTTGATTGTTATCATATGATTGAGTAAGACAGGGCTAAGCTAAAAGTGGCTGCCTGGACCTAGAAAGTAGAGTTATAGATAATGATGATGCACACACACACACACACACACACACACACACACACACACACGCACACACAATGAACTCATTCTCCAGGAGCAAACAGATGCACACACAGACACTTAACACAAGACACACTCACATTCCACGTCCATTTTTTAGCAATTCACCCAGCTGCATGAGAAATTTCTGCACACACACACTTGGAGATGAAGGACACGCCTGCATGCACACATGAATACACACCAGTGATCTACTTCACATACACACAAACAGAGGTGTAAATCCCAAAGGGTGTATGGGTGTGCTATAACAGCTGGACCATCAAATTCTAACCAGCCACACTACCCAGCACCGCGTGTCACATGTGCCAATTCTAAGATGCGTATTAGCATATTTAGACACAGGCAGTTTACAACTTTATATTTGACATTTACGCAACCTTTAAAATATGAAATAAAATGAATTATTCCATCGGTAATGATGAACTTGCCATGCCACACAGTCCAGCAAGGGACATTCCTGCAGCCCTATTAAAAACCAGGCTACTGTTCTATCTGCTAACACAAAAAACTAGCTAGGAAACTAGCCTGTTTATGCTGGATGATAAGACGATAAAACCTTCTAAGAAGTAACGTGAAAGTATTTTGGTTTTGACAACACAGACAGGTTTGTCATATCATGTCTGTGCATCAAGTACAGAGCTGGAGTCAGGACGTGGTTAGCTTAGCTTAGCAAGACTGGAAGCGGGAGCTAGCCTCGCTCTGTCCAAAGTTCAAAATGACCTGAGAAGGGGTGAAAAATGAAACACGGCATTCATGAACGCTGCAAGCTAATAAATAAAAGCAAAAATATTTAATTTTATAAACACACTAACACACAAAAATCAGGTTAAAGCTAGTTAAAGGGAGAGCTTAAGATTTTCGAGTAAAAGGGTTTTGTGCTTGAAACATGTTTAATTCCATGTTTAAAGGTCCAGTGTGTAAGATTTAAAGCCTTTATTTTCAGAATAAGATAAACATAGATTATAATATTCATAACTGTGTTTTCATGCATGTATAATCACCTTAAAATAGGAATCTTTTTGTTTTTGTTACTTTAAAATTCTCCTTTTATATCTGCCATGTTGAAACACAGTGTTTCTACAGTAGCCCAGAACAGACAAACTAAATAGTGACTACAGACAGAGTCTTTGAAGTGTTGTTTCTCCGTTACACTAGGAAGGTGAGGGTGATGTGAGGAGATTGCAATGCACAGAATATCCACAGTAGATGCAACATTGAGCTGTAAATGCTATAGCTGACCAGTTTAAAGGGCAGCTAACATATGATGCCATCAGGGTAAAGCTAGTTAGAGGAAGAGCTTAAGATTTTCAAGTAAAGAGGTAAATATTCTAATGAGTCAGGCTGAGTGACTCAGGTCAGCTAGCTTAGCTTAGGGGACTTAGGAAGGGAAAGCACCGGCTCTGTCCAAAGTTCAAAATTACGACTACTGCCACCATAAATCAGTGTATCTTGTTTGTTTAATCCATACTCCAACTGAAAAACTATCTAAAATGTAAAATGACAACTTGTAGTTAGATAATGAGACTATTTCTTGGAAAACAACAGCTGTGCGCTGCTCATCAGGTTCTTGTTACACTGAGGTCGCCAAAACTGAGACCAAAACCAAAACCTGTGCTCACCAACTGTGTCTGGCAACCTGCGCTACAGCCTCTGACGCTCAGCACAGAGGTTACCGGGTGGCTAGATGAACTGTTGTTTGTCAAGAAAGAGACAGACAGACAGATTATATCCATCCAAATGCTTCCACATTAATAGGTTTAAACACAGAGCCATGCTGGGAAAGGGTCTTGGCCACAGGCCTATCTTACCAGTGCACCCACACACACACACACAGATTTATTACAAAAGCCAGCAGACACATACATTATAGGGCTCTGACAGTTTCATAACACATATACCTAATAAATATAAATAACCCATGCATATAAATGTCTCCACACAGATATAGCCTACCTGTACACACACTCATGCACCTATGGGTCCACAACGCTCATCTGCACACACACATACGCGCAAACAGAGCATAGAAACATGCAAATCCACACAAGTAGGCATTTTAGCAGTCTCAGCACACATACACACCACATTCTTCTTCCACTTCCTGAGCTGAGGCAGATCGAGTGCATCCACAGTTCAGACCCGTCCAAGCCTTCCTCCTCTTTCCACCATCACACACACACACACACACACACGACGACATGCTGCATTAGTCAGCTGCTGCTTACTGGACGGCGTGTTGCAACACACGCTGTGTCCAAATCAGCCGCTGACCCACATAACATTAAGTCCTCTGCTGATATCTGTGAAACTGTACCGAAAAGTTTTAAAGTATTAAGTAGTGCGCTGAATGTCTGGACAGGATCATTTCAGCGTACTTTGGAGGGAATCATGGGTGTAGAGCGCACCAACACAAATAGCTTGAGGTCTTTGAGGATTTAAAACGAAAACTAAAAAATAGGATTTGTGTACACTGTATTGGGCGTCTACAAAAAGGACACAGGATTTTCATCTGCCTCCTCCGTTATCTCTCACCTGTTATCACAGTTTGAGGAGGTGTGTTCACAAAAAGTGGCGAGCAAACATAGCAGAAAATCCACCGCTCCTACGGAGGATGACGCTGAGTATCATGACTAGACCAGTCTTGCCCAGACAGAACGTCTTCCTGATAGAGAGGTGAAACCAACAATGTCGCCACAAAAGCACCGTGACAGATCACCATGGCAACGGGACTCTGTTTTGGCATTGTTTGTTGTTCAGAGACAAGAGTGTGTCAGTTGCAGACATGACTCCTACCAGCAGCGGCCTAGATACGAGTTTGACTCAACAGCAACTTGCGACAGTTAACGTAGCGAGAATCCCAGAGTCAGGGCTTTAGTGGGATGTTGAGACGTTCCAGGGCTGATTTAACACAAAGCTACCCTGAGTGATTAAGCATAACCAAGTCTATCCTGGGTGAACACTGACTATTTACATTTCCCACGTTCTTCATATGTCATCAAACAAGAGGCCTTGTTCTGTTTGGCTTTCATAACAGCTGGGTAAAATGCGCACAATCAGTCCAAACCGCCTGTTAAAAAGAAACTCTTGAGTTGAAACAGATCTCTTGTTCTGACATCATTACCAATGTAGTGACCTTGTATTCTGAGAAATTACCAGAATTGCCTCTTTGAGCCTCTGTATATCCAAAAATGCAGGAGCCAAAGTATAAGTAATTAATTAAATTGTCTGTTTATCTTCTCAAACACGAACTGCAATCATTAACGTGTCTGCCTAACTATCTTAAAACTAGTAGCCGTAGTATTACGGAAAAAAACAAAAACAAGGAAGTCATCATTAGCTAACTAGTTTTTATTAAGTTGACTACATTCTTTAAAGGGTCACATCCAACGACTACTGAGTTCAGGCTAAGTTCATGCTAACGTTGGCAGCAAACGTTACTGAGATTGTGTTACGTTAGCTAAGCATAGCTTAGCCCCATCCTTTTTTTTTGCTCGTTATAATGTTATAAGGGAAGTGAAAGGATTATGTTAGAAGATAATAAGAGCATATATATTATAATACAAGGACTAACTAACACTACACTGCAATACAAAAACAACACTGTTTCTTTAAGTTGGTTTTTGCCTGGGATTACTGTAGCTTTAGCCTTGTTAGCCTTTAGCACAAGTGCCTATAACACCCCATTTAAAAGACTCTTGTTTTTCAACGAAAATAAATAAATTGAATATGTTAAAAAGTTGACCGGATACAGTGTTTTTACCCGACTCATCTCAGCTAGCGTTAGCTTCATTAGCTACCTAGCTACACATGCTAAAATCTGCCAGCAAAATCAATAGTTGCAAGTTAAAAGTAAGAGGTCTGTTTCTGTCTGCCATGGAGTCAATGACCCATTGTGTCAAACATTAAGAATTTGGAGCACATTATCGTCAATGTAAATAAAAGATGTAGCAACGCTAACTACACGGGGCTAAGCAAATTACACCTACAGGGGCTGACATACCAAGGTCAATGCCCTGCAAGGACATTTCAAAGGACACCAATGTATGGTGAAACAGGGTGTAACCTTTCTGTTGCGGAACAGTCTTTCTCTAACCATCCAGCCCTGTCACGATAACATGCCAGATGCAAAAGTCAGCTCCACAAAAAGCGGCTCTCTGCCTTGTCACTCTGCACCTCACTTAATTATGTTTTCTCTATAATTTGACGCTGGAGCTACATCTCCATCTCTCACCGCATTTCTCATGTACAGTATGCTATCATTCCTCACCCCGTCCGATCTCAGGGTAGGGTTGGACTGATATATCAGTGTGTAACCGTATCAGGCAGATATTTGGCGAACGGAGAATCTGTGAAAACACGCCAAAGAATAATCACAAGTCCAAAGTCTGTTCATGGAAATGGTGTAATATGAAGGCGTTAGTATCGGTCCAAAGCAACAGACATCCGTATTGGCTTTTAAACACCAACATCGGTTCAACCTAAGCCTCCTCTGTGCTCTCTCTACCTTCCTCCCTCTCCCCCCTCCCTGCGCTGCACCCGTAGGCGAAGGGAGAATTCCGGCAGGGTGGGGGCTTTCCCCAGGAAGAACGGGAGCTTTGTCCCCTGAGGGACGAGGCCATAGGCTGACAGACAGTCTGGCAACCTCTGACCAGGCAGCCAGCGAGTGAAAGAGTGAGAGAGAGTGATAGGGCATAATCATAGTGTTCAGAAGATGAAACTAGCACTCGCTCGGCTGAAGTTTCGTCTCAGCTCAGGGGCACGCAATGTGTTATTCACTAAGAGTAAGAAGCAGACAGCAGGCTACGACTTTCTGATTCTGATTCAGGCTGAGGTGGCGTTTCGTTCTATTTTGATGCACGTCAAAGATAACGCCGTGATGTGAGACAGTGCTGTCATTAGCCTTTGAAATCACTTTTGTTTTAATGTTATTATCACACTGATCAGGTCTGTCCGGTCTCATCTCTTCAGGTTGTCAGCACTGTCTAATTTAATCACTTAAAACCAATAACAAATGTGCTGCCTTCTCTGTGGCTGCTGCTTCTTAGAGGAAATAGTCTGTTTTGTGTGTTAAGATTGAATTAAGGGTGATATAAAACAGAGACAGGCAGCAAAGCGTCACTCTGAAAAACAGGAACCAGCTAAATTTGGGGCTAACGACAACAATTAACAAACAGTCTGATCAACAGAACTGTTTTCTATGCATGTATACCAACCGGCAAGCTCTGTGGCTGTGAAATGAAACCAGCAGTTCCTCAAACAGCCACTTGAGGCTGGTTTCAGAACATAAGCTCCTATGATAAAATGTCCAACTTCACAGCAGAAATAAACATGCTTACAGCCTGGTACAAAAAACAGTTTTGGTCTCTATAGCTAATTTCCCCGTGAATTTTTATAGAACTCACCAGTTCAAATTATATTAAGACTTATTATGTATAATTAACAGCATGGCCGCTTCAGCTCCACCAACAATCAACGTCTTTACCGATTTAGCCAGGAGGCAGAAGAGGCAGGAATACCAAAATGGCGGTGGCCAGAGCCACCACACTGAGTTTCAAAACAGCTCTTCAGAAACCTGTGGTTGACATCACGGATACAACGTCCATATTTTATACTGTCAATGATATATAGCAACAACTGGGACATGAAACCATTTCACCAAATTCTACAGGCGTCACATAAACCTGAGGCGTGTTTCATTATGAAGATGTCAAATAATGTCTCAATTTAGCTCAACTGCTTCAAACTAAACATCTAATGGTGGTGCTTTCTTGCTGTGTTTATCCAATTCGGCTAGATTCCCAGCAGTTGTTGATCCTACATGTTTTGCAAAAGGCAAAATGTGAAATCAATATTAAACACTCAAGTTATACAGAAAGGAACAAACAGCCATTGATTGTAGTATATTACAGTGTAGTAACACAAAAGGAAATCAAAGACAAACGATCAAGACAAACCTGCTTGTGTGCTTGTGGCACACATGCTAATCATGGCAGTTTGAAACACACCTTCCAACAAACACCTACAAACACCTACACACACCTACACACAAACACACACACACACACAGTACTATTCTGTTTCTGGGCATCCACATTAACGCTGTCACAGGGGGGTTATAAATGATTCTCTGTGCAAAGTATCTGGTACCAGGTAAAAGGCTGTGAGCTATGGAAAACAGTCACTTATTAACAAGCCTCTGGTGCTCGCGTGTTGAAATTTAACTTTCATTAGTTCCATTTCCTTACAAACTCAGACAGGGGGTCATCACTGGGTTGACCCCAGAGGCTGAGATCAAGGTAGTGAGGTCGAGGTGGGAGTGAGCGCTGATGTTCTGAGGGCGTAAATATAACCAAACTAAAAAATGTACTGCAGTATATGGGCACGCCGATAAATGAGTAACTATATGGCCCCTTTCCGACAACATACAGTGAACTCCGGAGTGTTTCGTGGACCACAAACTCCAGCTGAGGAACTAAATTTAGATCCTCATTACGAGGGTCAAAATGCAGGTAAAGTTTGGGAGTCATTAAATAGTTCTTGGGTTCTTGGACATGTTCCTGCAGTGGAAAAAGGGCTATAATATAACTTGACACTTGTCTGTGATCAGAAGTGACCTTACAGGAACATTTAGATTGCTTTTTGGCATTAATATAGTCTTCTTTCAAAGATCTAAAAAAAGTCTGCAGTGAGCAGAGTGTACTTTTAGTTATTAAACATTGATCTCTGCTTTGAAGGTTAAAGTCAAACTGTTAAAGTTACATTTAAAGATTTTTTTATGAAAAAACTGAAGTAGCAACCAAGGTGATCGGATGTCTAGTGTTCTGCTGAGACAAGGTCTTCCATTAATGATCTGCCAATATAATGCAGCGTGGCCACTCCGCTGTTTGGTCATCAATTATTTATGACTTTATTCTATAACAACACCAGTAATTCATGATTGATTGATTATTGAACACACAAAAAATAAACACAGGTCAGAATACTTCCTTTTGCTCTACTATAATATGTAGAAATAATTATTTTATATCCTGCACAGCACACACTGTGTAATAGCTGTGTCAAACCGCAGAGATGTAATAATAACAACTAACAAATCAAACACATACAGAAGGCGCAAAGTAAGCACTAACCTCTGTGGCTGTGAAGTGAAGCCAATGTGGAAGTGCTAAAAACTGCAGTTCCTTAACGTCCACTTGAGACTGGCTCCAGAAGTGAGTCAGTCTCCATAAGTCCCCATGTTCAAATGTCCAACTTCACAGCAGAAATAAACATGTTTACAGCCTGGTACAAAAAACAGTTTTGGTCTCTGTAGCTAATTTCCCCGTTCATGACAACTGTACTGAGGGTGAATTTATATACAACTCATCTGTTCACATTATATTAAGGCTTAAAGTTGTTAAGTCTGCATTAACAGTGTGGCTAGCGTTGATTGACAGGTGGGTGCCATTACAGATGGCTTGTTTGAGCAACCAGGCATCATTTGGCCCACATACACGTCTATTCTTTATACAGTGGGTGGCGCAAACATACGTATGGCTTTACATCATGTTATTTCTTTTTTGTGTCTGTCATACTTCAAGGTCTTTATTGTTCTATCCCTAAAGTTCCTTATTTTTGTGCATGTATTTTCTTATAAATATAATGTTATAGAAAGTTTTTAATAAAGCAAACCAAAGCTGAAACATGCATACATGCAGACTAAAGGTGAGAAGGTTCAAGTGAAAGAAAAAAACTGCATAAGAACAATTCAAATGTGTTCCCTCAAAACTGTTTTCTCTTCCACAAACACAGGGAGGTTTTTGCTCATTTGCATGGGAGCTGTCTTGTGATCTGTGTGGTGAGAAAGAGGCCGAGCTGTGCTGTGCTGTGCTGAGAGTGAGGTTTCAGACTGGAGAGGGGGGCAAAAAAACAACAGATTTCACTCTGGCTGAGTTCTGGAAACCTCTCTACTTCCTGTGCGCTCTGACCCTCCAGTGTCTGCTTTTTTTTCTTCTCCTCTTTCCCTGCAGTTGTTGTTCTGCCCCCTCACTCATCCAGCTCTGATTAGACACACACACACACACACACACACACACACACACACACACACACACACACACACACACACTGCTGTTTTCATGACTAAGCGTGGGTGAGCAGCCATTGTGTGGGCACTTCTCATTCTGCACCTAGAGTACATAATGTATACTGTATACGAAGACACAGGCTACTGTACGTGGTGCTGACGTCCAGTATTAAACTTCAGATATCATAATACAGATGTAATTTGATTAAATATTGATCATACACCGGCTGCCGTCTGAACATTTCAAACAAAATTTAGATAATTTCATTTGATTGTACTCAAGTGTGCCTGAATAGTTTTCATTATTATTTCTAAAATTTATATTAACCTGAACTTAGGATTTGGTTTTCTGCCCTGGAAAGATAAGAAATCTCAATGTGCACACATTTGGAATAGACTAGTTTGAAAGAAGTTGAAGTGGCAGTCATAATATAATCAGCGTTAAAAAAAAAGGGTTGTAATGACAATTAAAATAGGAAAGCTTAAAGAAGTTGCAGTCGAAATATAATTCGTCAAAGGAAGATGTAACGGCAGTTAAAATGTAGAGGTTGAAAGAAATTAAAGTTTAACTGTGAGCACTGAATGACACTGAAGTGTCAAATCAAGTCTCACTTGTAGTGAACATGCTGAAAGGAGCTGCAAATCTGGTTAAACTGTACGGTGAACCGAGCTAGAGGGGTTAGTCAAAGTGGACGCCCTGAGATAAATTAGTGCCAGTTCAGGAATATAAAGTGAAAGCAGAGATCGCTGTAGAAGTGTAGGAACTGAACGCAGTAGCAGTGTCCACAAAGTGTCATAATAAAACGAATCAAAGTGTGTATTTCTGAACTCATTAATCACTTACACATTAGGCACTTCGTTTCTAGCAGGTCAGGTATTCTCTCTGATGAGGGCGTGGTAACTAGATAGAATGTGGTAATTAGTGAGCTTTAAAGCTGTTGCTAGGCCTGCTTAATTTACTGCAGCCAGATTAACCGTTTCTGCTGCTTCCAGCCTTTATGCTAAGCTCTGACATAAGCTTGATAAACATCTTCTCATTCTCTGTAGGAAAGCTTTAAGAGCTCTACATGGCATAAATCTACTTTGAACCTCATCCCGAGGACATTAGAAAGATTAAAATTCATGATAATAAACACACACACAGACATAGACAAAAAAAAAATTAGCTTCTGGAAGCCTTGATCTAAAAATACTCTTATCAGTAGTATCCTTGGAAAAACCCGCAGCAGTAGTCTGTACACACTCACGTGCGTGAGTCTCTTATCTCCAGGCCTACCCTGTTCTTCAATCCGAGGTTAGCCTGAAGATCTCTGGATTCCACCTGCACGTCTTTTCCAAAATAAAGACGGCAGAGGAAACACTGCTGCCAGGCAGGGCTGGCTAGGCTATGCCAAGTCAGGCTAACAAGCTCCTCTGTGCCTTATCACTCACTGACAGTCACTCCGTGCCGGCAGCGACACAGCTGAGCTCTACCCCAGGTGACCCTCCTCTTGTGCAGATACCCCAGGCGCTGAAGGAGCAGCCATGTTTATGGATGGGCCGTGCACTTTCCGCTACACTTGACATTTGACGCTGCTGAATAAAAATACATAGTCTATGAGTGAATATGTGAATTCATTAAAAGCTGACACCGTTTAGAGGGTGACACGATTCCCTCTAGTGTATATTGTATGTCTGAATGTATTCAGCGTGGGTTACTGAAAGATCTCTCTATAGAATCAGCAATAACGCACAAGTTTGTCATTTCTATTCATACTTTGTTTCCTTCTTTCGTGTTTAAAAGCTTCCTGCCGTTTCACTGCATTTCCCAGCAATCACAGCACCGTTCTCCGCACAGACGCTGTGCAAACATGTATGCTGCGAAAACACATCATGTGTGGCTCAGCTGAGTGGAGTGTGATGAAGTGGCGAGGCGGAGAGTAAAATAACATCCGAGAGGGGAATCTGTGTGACTTTCAGCACAAGTATCAACTAACATGACCGCTTACTACATTTCAACCACATCCTATGCACATGAGGCGCACAGACAACTCTAACCCTTGTGACCAAAGCACTGCACTCGGGTCATGTGATAACTAACTAAAGCATCTCCATGACAGCTGAGCAAACTCCCCCATCAATGCGCGTCTTTCTGGATCATAACTTTAATCTTGATTTGCGTCATAAACACGTCGTTCAAATCTTAATATAAACAGGTGCATGATGACACCAGAGCTGATTTGGTGGTGCCAGACCAAGGACAGACCTAAACAAAGAAATTATTTATTAATATTATATGTCCATGGGAAGTTTAGCTGGGGAATTCAGAAACGTATGGGAATTTATGGGAATTAACTGTAAAGTGGGGGTAATTCAAACACACTGCATCATATCCAGACATAAATATATTATATAATATATAACATTTTGTTTTGTCATAAGCAGACATCCATGCAAAATAAAACAATTAAGAAAACATTTCAATAGATATTTGTAAGTAGAACTTTATCAAGTTATTTTTTGAACAATATTATGTAGTCCATGAGCTCAAATGTGTCTTCAACAGTCTCTGTGTGCTCTGGGCTCTAAAGTGTGGTCCAGGTACAGAAATCACCTGTGCAGATAGGGGGCGTGGCTTCAATAGCCCTGCAGTAAGCAGTGTGCTATGTGCATGTGACTGAGGAATAGTATAGATGTTGAAGTGTACTTGTACTTACAAGCACAAGGTTATGCTTAAATATACCCAAACTATATTTAAGTTCCCTGTTAAGTGCCAACCTTCAATTTTGTAACTTCTCAGTTTATTCCCATTAATTCCCATGAAAAGTTTCCAACTTTGAAGATTCCCAGAATTTTGCAACCCCACTTAGCACGGGCCATAGGTGCTGACACACATGCTGTGTGTTTTCAGATGAACTCTACATAGGTGGCCCCTTGTAACAGCCTTAATGGCTAAATATTTAAGACAATGAAGTGTTTAAAAGTTCCTCTAATGGACATACAGTAAAACGCTGGCTTCAGTACTTTAACATCCTTTCTTCCACAGTTTGTCTTGGCAGCCATTCCTAAAAATCATTAAGTGATCTTGATCAACAGGTCTCTCTTTCTCTCTTGTGTTCCCACCCTGTGCTCCACTCAGGCCTCCGTCTTCTACCCAAATTTGGATTATCTGGCTCCAGCATACCTAAAGGTGCATAGTTTCCATACAGCAGCTATAAAAGCTTTTATGAACTCTGGATCACATCACAATTGTTTTGTTTTTTTTTATCAGCTGAAGATAAAGAGTGACATATTTGGATAAGAATATTGCTGATGCTTTAATGCAGCGTGGATTTTTGTCATGAAAACTTCATTTTATTAAGCAGATTAGGTGGATTTTTTCCTCGACAGTCACTCAACATGAAAAGCAGTTTTGAATGAGACTCTCCACACACACACACACACACACACACACACACACACACACACACACAGCTGAAGTACGCGTAGCAGCCAATAAAAGATTTGACTGGCAAACCGACAGCAAAAGTCAAGCCTTGCTGACATTCTTCTTTGCTAAATTTCCATCAGCAGATATGACTTTTATGGTGTTCTTTCTCCCAAATGGCCGGCTAAACTGTGTTATTGGCTCCCTTATCACCTAAACTGCACATGTCGAATGATAAAACGGCGCCCTTAACAAAATACAGCTGCAGTTTGGACTTTATCAGCTTTAAAATCCCCTCACTGAATAACTGTACAATCACAAAATGACTAAAATGTCTAAATTGCCCTCATGATTCCCCTCCGCTGAATAGGGGAATGGTGGTGTGTAAGCGGGAGTGCACTTCACCAGACACATGCAAACATCACACACCCAGCCGCCAGGACACTCAGACACACACACACACACTCACACACAGGGGATGTTATGAGTGCGCTGCAGTGTGGGGCACTGGGGGCCCTGAATGAAAAACATGGTGGTAGAGGGATGTATCAGATGCTTGTCCACTCGTGGAAAAAAAAAATAAAAAAAAGACATGTTGATCCAAGATCTAACTGTGGCTTCTTCCTGAAAAAAGGGCCTGTGAGTTCCAGCCCAGCAAGTGCTTAGCTTGGCACTTTCCCCACCAGTTCTAACTAAAGCCCCTGCAGAGTTTTATGGCGTGCGGTGATGCCTATAGCTGTTTTTGGGTCTATGGAGGCTTTGTGCAGATAACTGACAGTGTAAGGACAGCAGCTAGACTGAATGGGCTTTTGAAGGCTGTTACTGATAGCAGGTTTTTACTATAGCTGCAGCACGAAAACACAAAACTTAAAGCTGCAACACTCAATATTTTTATGTAAACAATAGATCAAATTACAGTGTGTGATGTGAGAGGGGCCGATGGTAGTGTCTTTTAGCTCGTTATTTTGGTTTCATGGCTTTTAACATTTTGATTAATTCCAAGAGGCGGCAGGCAGGCTGTTTTGAGTGTAAAAGTGGGGATAAACCCACTGTATGCTACCTGTGCAGCAATAAACTTAAGGCAAACAAAGTTAACAATTAGCTAGTACACATTTTTTTTCTCAGGAGTTGGTGGAGACCAAAGCAGAGCTAACAGAAAGGGGATATTAGCCTTACATTTGCTAGGTGCCAGGCACAAAATGTCTCCAAATGAATGCTAATGCTAATAAGAAACTGTCTGCTAACACATTAGCCATAACAACTTTGTAGGGACATGTCAATGCGTGTTTACACTGCTGTGATTTAACTGACCCCTTAGTAGCAAAAAATAAAAAATAGATTGCAGCTTGAAAATTAAAACAGTCATCCCCTTTTTAGATGGAAAAAAAGACAAATGAAATAGACATTGATTTGAAGAAAGTTATTTTTGTGAGCCAGCTGACAAGCTATTACGCTATCTAACCTGTAAATTGAGGTCAGTAGTGCAGTTTTCCCCAGTGTTTGTTTGGCAACTTCAGTACTGCAAGACCTTGTGCCCTTTGTTTGTAGATAAGCTAAGCTAATGTGGACTGTGGTTCAAAGTCTGGAGGTTTTGAACAAACGTCACTCAATCTGTGTAAGCCAACAAGGGTGAATATGAAAAGATTAGATTTCTGCAGCGCTCTGACCACTGAAAGCTCAGATATCATGAAACCAAAACACTATAAAATACAAATGTGTCCTTTTAAAGTGGATCATTTTTTTACTCAAACACACCACAGGCCATACAATATACAAAGCAGATCTGTATGTGGCAGAAAAAAAACAGGCTATTCATTTTTAGTTGGGCTTTCTAAAAGATTTAGTGTTTGCTACAGAACTGTACACAGTCTGAAAATGACTGAGAGCATAAGGTGTCCCAAGACTATGATCCCCATATATACAGACACAACAGTAAGAGAAGGAGGCTCCTTTACTCTCCGTTCTGTATTTACTTTGGGTGGAATTCCAGTTATGACCTCTGGTTTCAACCCAAGCGCCCCACCTTGCACTTTCTTCAATGATCCTGTAATCAGCATCTTCCATACAGTGCAAAACGCTCCTCAGGTCATTAGCTACAAATACAACTTCTAGCTCTTAATCCATTACTGTTACAGCTGGCCCAATGCTCAGAAGTAATCATCTTAATCTATTTTTGAATGCGGTAATATGCTAGCAGTCACTTTCTTCACCTACAGTTGTGGTTAAGTGGTAAAAGACGTTATCTTTCAGCCTCATATCGTCATAAAGGAGAAGTTTTTGTCGTTGCTTTGGGGTGAATTCACTTCTCCCGACTTCTCTCCTACACAATTTTTATGTTTTCTACATTGCAGGTAATGATCTTGTTGCCCAGTTGCATTATGGTCCACTTGAGGTCTCTCCATCTCCTCTTTGAGAGATTTCTTCCCTGCATGATTGCAGAGCGCCGACACAAAATGGCAGCTCTCGAAAGAAGAACTTGCACCATTATTCTGAGGAACTGACACCATAATAAGAGGTTTACCATTGATGCTTCAGTACATTTTGTACTGTCAGACCTAACTGCCCCATCATCTGATTTTTTTTTAAGGGTTAGTTTTGACTTTAAAATGCCCCCGGTGTTGAGATGCTCTTGCACCTGTGCATTAAACCTGTCAGCACTTCACTTCAAAGTGCGGCGCATTATTATTGCCAAACTGACAGACCCTCTTTTGAAATGACCGACCCCCCTCCCCTTCCACACTGCATCCGCCTCCCCTCTCCTGCCCCCACAACAGGATATTGCTCAGTGGCACAACAGGGTTATGGCTGTATGGAGACATGTAGAGGCAGGCCGCGGACAAAGATGCAGAGAAGAAATAAAAAAAAGCGAAGAGGCAGGAGAGCGATATGATCTCTTCGCACACAGAGAGAGGGATTGTGTTGGCTTTGGCCTGCCTCATATACAAACACTTTATTAACATAACTCCGCTGTCATTCGCACTACAGGAGACGGTCTTCCTGTGGAGGAACCTTACTGGGGAAGAACCTGACTCAGGGGTGAAGATAAGTGAAGGGTAGAAAAGAGTGCAAGCAGATGCTGAAAGAATGGGATGAGGAGTGGTTGGTGCTCATGGAAAAGATGGAAACGCTGAGAGAGAGCTCTCCTTAGGATGGAACGAATGTATCCTCGGCTTGAAACAAACTGTGAATGAAGGGAGTCAACCTCCCCGTGCTGGTCAGATTCTCAGAACCTACAGTACTGAACGTTTTGTGGTGTCAGACGTTCCCAGTTAAACAAGGAGCAACTGTGATGTCTTTCTATTTTGGTGCACTCTGGCGATCAGGATGTGCAGTAACAGACAGGCTGTGAGCCGAAAGAGGTTTGAAAAATCTTTTGGACCGCAACAGATACAACCGCAGAGCTGACAGGGATTATAACGCTGCATCACAAGAATGATAATAACAGAGGGGGGAGGCTCGCTGTAAAATTCAGGTGTCTCTGTGTTTAGTTAACTAAAAAGCACAGTTAGAGCTGAGAACGACATTTGTTCTGCTACAAAAGAGAAGTGGGGGTGTGACAGAAAGCTTTATCAGCGATACATCTTTCTGCAGTGTGACTTTAATGCCAAGGTCCAACGCGTACGTGTCTGCCGCGAGAGCCCAAAAACACCACCGCTTTCCCACTGTGCACCCCAACCATACGGCGTCAAAGTCCAAAGTGTGAGTCGTGGCGGTGTTGAAAGCTTCCTCTCGAATTCCTGACCTTTGCTGGCAAAGCATGGCACTTTGTCCTATCAACACATATTTGCAGGCCCTTCAGCCGCAGAGGCCTTGGCCTACCTTTTTAGATGGTTACATGACTGGGCTACAGTCCAAAAAGATGTGTTGTTGCACAGCTAATCTTATTTCTCAAAGCTTTGTCGTGATCTTGAGTTATGGCTCTCGATAAGACTTTTATATTTACCCCGAGTCAATAATTTAAACTGTAGCAATTGTAGTAAAGAATCAAAAGTAGGGAGATAATTCAATTTCCCAGACTAATGAGATGTTGGGGCAATAATTCTACTGGAGCACAGGCTTTACATATGTTGAGAGAGTTGCTTTTGTTCTAGATATGGCCCTGTAAACACTAAGAAGCCTTAGCAGCTTTATATATAGTAGTACACCATGTTCCATCACTGCCACAGTGGACCCAGTAAATATGTCAGTACCTTTTATTTCCATCAATCTAACCCTGATAGACTGAGCCTAGCCCAAATTTGACTGATGAATGACCTGCAGGCTCAAAAAACTTACTGTTGTTGGACTTGAGATCTCGGTGGATGACAGGGACGATGGCCTCGCTGTGCAGGTACAACATCCCTCTGGCTATCTGCACGGCCCAGTTGACCAGGACGTGCGGCGGAATGCGACGCCCCGCCAGTGCCCGGCTCAGTGGACCGCCTGAGGCATACTCCATGATGAGGCACAGGTTGGGTTCCTGCAGGCAGACGCCCTTTAGGGCGATGATGTTGGGGTGAGTCAGCATGGCGAACAAACGCGCCTCCTGCCTGACATTCTGCGCCGTCACGCTGATGTCCTCGTCCGGGTCTTGACGGGCGGCCTTCACGGCCACGAGCGCACCTTTCCATGTACCACGATACACCTTCCCAAAGCCGCCAACCCCAATGACCTCATCAAGTTTTAGCTCCCGGAAATCCACTGGCTCGGGTTCGAATTCGCCCACAACAGCCGGGCCGAGCTCAGCCACCACGCCACTGCCTGGTAGCTTCCCGTATCCGTTCGGCTTGAAGGAACCGTAGTTGGATGGAAAGATGCCCACCTTGTTGTTGACCTTGCCAGCCCACCAGCCCTCGTCCCCTGATATCTCAGAGTCCAGAGAGAGGACTTCCACCAAGTCACCTTTACGCAAGGTGAGCTCATCTTTACAGGACGCCTCATAGTCGAATAAGGCCGTCCACACGGGGTTGGTGAAGTTCCCTTTTTGTGATTGCTCCAAATTTTTCCAGTTCGACAGTGGGCTACGACTGAATATGTTCTTCAGTGGCTCCATGGAGCCTCAAGCAGATGTTTTGACTGGATGTGATTTTGCACCCCAAGGGTTTGAAAATAAAGTACAAAGGAGTACTTTATTGCGCCTCGCTCCCTTTCCTGTCTTTCTTGTTGGTTCATCAGGGACCAGTGAAATATGTTCAAAAGCTTGACCAACAAGTGGGCGACAGGAGAGGATTCAAAGATAGCACAACGACAGGCGTCTTTCATTCGTCTCGGCGTTGCAACGCAAAGCTCAATGTTGGAAAACGCAGACGAGGGATATTGAGCTGTTTGCGTTCGAGTGCTCAGAAAGGCAGCACTGTCTCCGCTGAATTTCTCTCTGTTCAAGTGATGTGGTTTCCCAGAACATGGTTCAAGCACAATATCATTTCACTGGCCTGTATTTAAGAGGCTCTTGAAGTGCCCCATTGTGGGTAAATCAGCTCTTCTCTTGCCTCATTCAGACTTGCCACCTGTTGAGTTGTGTTTTTTTCCAAAGCTGGAGGCCAAAAGTAGAAGTGTCCGACTCTTTGTTGCGAAATACTTGAAGTGTTTCACGACACCGCCACTCCAAATGAAACTTCCCACCACGTTTAGCTGTCCATTTGGAGTTTTTATGTATTTTTAGCCATTAAGTGCAGTGGCCACCACAAGCAGGAAGCGCTGAGAAGCAGAGAAGAATAGCAGGAAAGGAGCATTCAGTCCAGCCAACCAGTGTTTTACGACAATTTTCAGGGCTGACCAGTTCGCATTATTAAACCCAAACCTCCAATAACCGCGTCTCACCGCAACTTTGCGGCTCTCCGGCAGGAAATCCCGCATCCTTTAACGCGAGAGTGTCCATACTTACGGTGTTATGAGAAGCACTGCAATGAGCTGGGCTTTATCGCAGCTTCAAAAACTTAGGAACCTGCGTTTGGTAACAGGAAGAGCTATCCAAACCTGTTTGACAAACACGCAGTGTGAAATAAATCCCGTTACTTCCTAATTGGAGTTGAGCGCGTGGCCTGCTCCCGCGCGGTGGTCTTGTTGTTCCAGTCGGTAAATAAACAGCGCCAATAACTCCATCAGGGACTCCCGGTCACACTCCTCTTCCCTCGGTCAGTGTTGACTCGTCAGGACCTCGAACCACTTCTACGTCTGTGCTTCCAGTCAGTGAGGAGGGTGGGGTTACAAAACTTTTTCTCTCCCCACAGGAAAAGAGTCAGATGACAGGCCGCCGGCGTCAAGGTGGACACAATACAAAGCGGCACATCCGGTTACGGCTGTCAAAGTAAAACTCGGGTTTTCATTTACGGGAAGCAAAATATCAAATGAATAGACTCTGAATCACGGTGAAATCTGCGTATCTTTATTAATACAACTCTATGACATAAGTCATGTAGTCAATGTTAAGAAAGTATTGTGTATTGTGCTTGTTACATACACAGTGTGGTCAAGTTTATTTGAATTTGCTTTCCATTGAAATAAAAACAAGTTTTAAAAGCCAAATGATATGATTAAACAATACTCTAAAACTTTAAGAGTGTACAAATTACAAAAAAAATAAGTTGTTTATTACACGTTAAAGTAAAGAATTTAATCCGTTGTTTAAGAAGTATTTATTATGTAATTGTGCGCAACCCATCTGTGATATCACGTACCAACCAGACCTTTATTTTGGATTTACTGGTTTCCTGTATTTTCGTGCCTGTTTTCCCGCTAACTTCACACCGCTACAGGGCCAGAGCGCTGGAGCTGCGTCAAGTTCACGGAAGGAGAATGACACTGTAGGGGAAGTGTTCGCCTTCAAAATAAAAAGGCCGCTCGATCACTGTAATAAGCTATTGTAGCGTTGACATGACCAGGAGAGTAATTTAGTTATGTGGTTATTATTTAATCATGTTATTCTCACATTTTTTTATTTATATATATACCACAGGGCACAGTTTAATCTGGCTTTTATTTTGAAATACAGCCTTGAAGTCTTTGGGTCTTTTGGTTATAGCTCTTGACGTTGATGTTAACAAGTGGTAAATAAGAAACTGAATCACGTGACACCATATAGCATTATAATTGATGTCATTAATGAATCAAAATACATTACAAACTCTCTATATATTCTGTATATTCATGTATTTATAGTTCATTCTAATTATGATACATGACTTCTGTTATGTTTCTGTACATACTGACTGTTCCCATCATCCACTACAACACCACAAAGTGTCCTCCTGTTAAATCAGTTGCCTGTACACTTTTGTGACATTCAGTCCAAACACTCAAGGACAGAAATTCATTAAAAATTGTCCCTGTAGTCAAATAAAAGAGGATGAAGTGCTGCTGTTAGGTCCCTGTGAGGAGACATTTGTTGAAGATTTTCTTTTGTCTGTTACTTTGAACAAAAAAAGGACTTTCAAGCTTTTCTTCATGCAGCACTTCTGAAAGCCTTGAGCGTATGACTGGTTTAATGTTCTTTATGTAGTCTGATGGGCTACTTACCCGACTGAGGTGGAAGAGCTGTTAGTGAAATTTCACTGAAGCAGAGTCAGATTTACTGCTGAACAATTCGACTTAAGATAAAGTCAAAAGCTCATTTAAAAGTTTGATTCCAGGGAGAATACTCTCACTTTCAGCATCGTCTTGGTATTGTAAAAGCACTCGTGTTCAACAGAGACGATCTTGTAATAAAAAATGTACAAACTATTCAACACTTCAACGACGTAAAGACCTGTGTGTGTGTGTGCGTGCTTAGCAGTGTGGAATAACGGCTATTGCACACACTGTTTTATTTATTGTCTTGCATTTTCTTTTTAGCTTTGGTTGAAACATCTGAACACTAAGAGATGGATTGCCATGAAGTTTATTGCAGACATTCCTGGTCCACAGAGGATGAACTCTCTTGACTCTGACGATTCACTGACTTGTCTTCTCATGCCATGATGAGGTTGAATCTTGGACTGATTGTGAATTGACTGAGATTTTGGCATTGGAAGGGTTCCTGTTTCTGTTTGTAGACAGATTAGTATTGACCATGTTTGAGTGGGTTTTGATTGCAACAGTCTGTGTGAAGAGCAAAAGAGGTTTATGGCTGAAATAGAATGATGAAACACATGGGCTTTCATCTGAGGCTCATTAGCTTTTTATTTGGTGTTTCATATGTTATATATCTGTTGTGAGTTCTTGCAAAGTAGACGAAATGAGTCTTCCTCGTTTTCACTAATCAGATTGTAGATGAAGTCTTGGTATATCCATTATCTGTTATCTAAATATCCGCTGGCTACACCGAAAGCCTCCAGAGGCTAAATAGTCTTTAGATAATAGCCGATGAGTTCTGAGATTATCTCTGGTTTATTTCACAGGAACAGCACACATTAACAAAATATTTCTACAAATGTGTTTAGTCACCAGAAAAACAAAATATAATATTGAAATTAGAAAGTTATTGACACCATGTACATCAGGCACATACAAAACTCTAAAATGAGGGATATTAATGTTAATAGTAATGTAGTTTAAATAAGACAACATTTAAACTAAACCACAGTCAACTACATGAGGGCAGCAGACAGCAAGAGAAGTTCAGCACAGACAGAGTTTAACTGCAGACAGAGCTGAGTACTGATGAATTATTTCTATAATTGAGCTCCGAATATGCCATGTGTCTACTGACAGAAAAAGTCAGTCCACTATTAGACTGACTGAAAGCACTTTTTCTGAGTACTACAAAGCAACCCTCTCCTGCTGCACCTGTGAGCCAACTTGTGCAAACTGTCTGAGCAAAGGGGAGATCAAGTCATATATAATCTTGTACAGAAGACACAAACATCTACGTATTTAATTAAATCTTCCTAATGAAGTTTTATTTTGTTACTGACTTCCTATCAAGAATTTGAAGTGTTTGTACGGACACTTCTCAAGAGTAGTGGTGCTAGCTGTGATTACTCTTGGATTGATTACAACATATACAAAAATAACTTATCACATCATCATCATCATCATCATCATCATCATCATCATCAGGTCCCATACTTTGATTTCCAACTAAACACCAAGTGACAACCTCTGTAGATGTGAAGTAAAGCAAATGCAGAAGTGCCAAAACGGCAGGAAACAGTTCCTCAAACGTCCACTTGAGTCAGTCTCCATAAGTCCCCATGTTCAAA
This sequence comes from Larimichthys crocea, assembly GCF_000972845.2. NCBI lineage: Eukaryota > Metazoa > Chordata > Actinopteri > Sciaenidae > Larimichthys > Larimichthys crocea. The sequence goes on along the minus strand of NC_040024.1, from coordinate 1,396,319 downwards.
TGTCCAACTTCGCAGCAGAAATAAACATGTTTACAGCCTGGTACAAAAAACTGTTTTGGTCTTTATAGCTAATTTCCCCGTTCATGACAACTGTACTGAGGGTGAATTTTTATTCAAATTATATTAAGGCTTTAAGTTATGTAGAATTGACAGTGTGGTCGTTTTGATTGACAGGTGGGTGCCATTACACGACTTCTTTGTGTACTCAGGCTTCGCCTCTGGTCTTATCTGAGAGGTTCCATTTTTTATACTGTAATTGCTAAACACCTGCAAAACTACAAACACTCCCATCAGCCCCAGCTGTACTTCTTTATGTTTAATGCAAATTGGCAAATGTTAGCATGCAAAGTGGCTAAATTAAGATCACGGCGATGAACTGTAAGCAATAACATCAGGATGTTAGTGTGCTAGCATGATGACATTAGCACTGAGCTCAAAGCACAGCCTTAGAGCTGCGGGCATGGCTGTAAACTTAGTTTTCTTCTGAAGCAAGTTTCTTTTTTCCGTTTCTGACTTCCAGTGACAAGGACTGTATCTCAGACCAGATTTTCCAAAGGATAAACTAAGAAATGAAACTATGTTTCATTAATATACATATTGTCGACCATAGTGAGGCAGGGACTGAATGCCCACAAAGTATCTAAAAGTAGTCTGAATTACAGATTTGAATATGTTCATACGTTAGTCCCAGTGTGCGCTCTGATGACCACCACTCCACAGCTAAAACACAAAGTGCATTCCAAACATGTGCGTTTTAAGTAGCCACGCTATGAAAGGCCTTTATTCTTGAAAAAAACAAAAAAAAAAAGCTCAGGGAATTCCTGTCGGTCACTCCTTTTCCCATGTTTCCAAAAGTGCGGAGCTCTTAAAATTCAGCGGCTTCATGGGAGGGGATGGGAATGAAGAGGGCCACCTTTGGCCCCGTCGGCTGCTGTGTGGAAACAGTGTGCTTCCTTCTGTTAGCCCTTTGATGGCTTCCCCCTCCCATCCCTCCTTCCCTGCCCCATGGCTGCCGTTTGTTTGGACACCGACCTCCTAAAGTCAACCACCTACATCCCTCCTCCCACCTCCACACACACACACACACACACACACACACACACACACACACTCTCTCTCACAGCTAACCCCACCCTCCTCACAGTCCGCTGAGTCAACGCTTGTGCAGGAAGGATGCAGTTGTTTTTTTGCGGCCCTGGCTCAGGACTGCTTGGTCTGTTGGGTTGGTGGGTGGGGGGGTTAGAAGAGGCGAGGTGGCTGCATTTACACGACAAAATGGACTGTTTAAAAAATAAAGAAGGCAAGAGGAAGAGGAAAGGGGCTGGGCTCAGACTTGGGGCCAAGTGTGCCAGCTACTCTGAGTGTGTGTGTGTGTGTGTGTGTGTCTGTGACAGTAACAATAACCTCTCTGTGAACACCTTGACTCAAACCTGTGGGCCCTGTGCTTATCTGATACAAATACCAGGAGGAAGCTGCAATGCCCCCTCGTCTGTCAGTTTGCATGAGTAATTGGTATTTAGACAAGCATGAGATGCATCCATGGGAAACTTTATCTTCCAAAACAGAGAGAAAGGAAAGAAATCAAAAAAGGTGGAAGGAGGCACAGCATCGAGTCTTGACTACAAAGGATGAGTTCCTGTGAAATAGAATAAAGAAGAAGGGGAAAGACTGAAATATTTTGCTTAAAGTTGCCGCAGGAGTCAGATTTTGCCCTTTCAGGCTGTAAAACAAAGAACTCAGAAGCTGAAAGCTGGTGCAGATTTTCATTTCAGGCTATTCACCTCTAATACGGTAAAAAAAGCCCCCAAAGAAAACACAACAAACCTCTTTTTTTAATTGAAATATGAACTTTATTTCACCCATACAAAATAAAAAGAATGTTAAAAGTTTACAATACAGTGTCAACTTCAACTGTCTATTCAGAAACATTTCATACTGAGACTGACACATAAATGGGAGCCCCATCTTTGCTTTCAATGGATACATTTAAAAAGAGGCTAAAAGAGGGGAAAAAAATGTCAAAGATAAAAAGGAAAGTTAATCAAAAAGTTGGAGGTGGTGGCCAGAATAGAAATAAGAGAGGACAAAGGAGACTTTAAAAACAAAGTTATGGTCCAAGTGTCACAGTATACTTCTGATGGGGGGTTTGATGGTCGTATAAAATAATTTACGAGGTCCAACAGCCAGAGGAGCTGACCTCTGACAGCCTCCAAAACAACAAACAGAATATGATGAATATCATTAAGCTGCTGATATGGTTGACTTCAGGGGCTGTAGTCGTGGAGGTCTAACAGTTCTTTTGATAAAAACGGGAATTAAAAATAGAAACTAATTCAAAATAAGCTGTGGCTGGCTAACCTATAGTAAAAATACACCTGCTTCCTTGTTTATGTTACAGCCTGACAATTGGACAGACGAGCAAGTTGTGACAAAGCCGGGAAGTCGGGCTCGCATCTTAACAGCAGCATTTCATAGCCGATCGATAACATAGTAATAGAACACTTCATGGGTGAGACGGTGACCTCTTCCCTTCGACAAGTGCTGATCTCCTTCCAGATACGTCACGGACTGTCGCCCCCCCAAGCTCACCTCGACTAGCTGCCTTTCGCGTGAGCATCAGAGGCTCTAATAAGACTTTTTAACTACCGCTTGAAGAATTTCAGCCGACCTGAGGGTTTAAGTGACTGATGTGTTCACTTCATTATGTCCACTACAGAGGATTGAGGAAGAAAAGGAAAGTGCCAAAAGAAAATAAGCTACAAGGCAACACAAACCACACCTATCCTGCCTGCGGGGGGCTCATGGCAAAAAAAAAAAAAAAAAAAAAAAAAAACAGTGACGACTGCCATTTTTTAATAGTCAAAATAGAACGACTGACTGGTTAAAAAACATCCTCGTTGGATTCTCTACAATAAAATAAACCCTTTTTTAAAAAAAAAAAAAAAAAAAAGAAAGAAAGAAAGAAAAGAAAATTAAAACACATAATTTACAACCAGGCTTCAGTCTCCTGCGGCGGTGTCTCCTACAGCCGGCTGCTGAAGGCGTTTCTGTCTGTGGGCTGCGGTGAAGAGTCTTTCCCTCCTCTGCTCAGAGCGCCCGCCGCAAGAACAAAATTAAGAAAATCGAAAAAATTATGTTTGAAAGACTGTGTGCGTGTGTGAGTGTGTGGAAAGGGAGGGAAGGGGGAGCTAAGAGTCATAGTCTTCATCGTCGTCATCCTCGTTTTTGTGCGGCGCGGGGGCTGGGGGAGGCGGTGCCACGGTTATCATGGAGGGGTGCGGGGCGAAGGCCTGGGGCTGTGCTGGAGCCATGCTGCCCATCGAGACCATGTTGCCCATGTGCATGTACTGCGGGGGTGCGTTTGAGCTGCGAGGGGGGGGACAGACACACATATTTAATAATTTTATACAAACGGGAAATGACACAATGTGCGTCAAACTGCACTGTCGGGTTGAAAAAGAAAATGTATCTGATGTGCTAACGATAAGCCAATCAGTGCCTCGGAAACCAAGCAATAATCTCTGTGACTGTGAAGGGAAGCCAATGCAGAAGTGCCAAAAACTGCAGTTTCTTAAATGTCCACTTGAGGCTGGCTCCAGAAGTAAGTCAGTCTCCATAAGTCCCCATGTTCAAATGTCCAACTTCACAGCAGAAATAAACATGTTTACAGCCTGGTACAAAAAACAGTTTTGGTCTCTGTAGCTAATTTCCCCGTTCGTGACAACTGTACTGAGGGTGAATTTATATACAACTCACCTGTTCACATTATATTAAGGCTTAAAGTTATGCAGAATTAAGAGCATGGCCACTTTGATTGACAGGTCGGTGCTGTTAGAGTAGGCTTGTCTGAGCACCCAGACGTCATTTGTCCTGCCTTAGGTTTGACAAAGATCCACGTCTTTGCCGACTTTTAGATTATCTGGCAGGCCGAAGAGGCAGGACAGCTAACATGGCGGAGACAAATATGATGTCCATTCTTTATACCGTCATTGATCTAAACTAAGGCAGAGTAATAAGAATAATTTGCCAGATAGACGCTGCTAGAGTCTGTTCATTGTCTTCATAGAGAATGTTGGCATGGCTACACTTAACGTTAGATTCAGGTAGTAATAAAGTCCCTCTCCCAGTTGATTGGAGGCAATGAGACTGAAGTTAGAAATGGAGGGAGGCGAGTTGTGATATCAAGCAAAGAATGATGGGAAAGTAGTGTGGAACAGGGACACGGCATTCTAGAGTGGAGAAGCAGCAGACTTCTGTATTTCAGATGGTGGCACACATTTTTAAAGTGATAAAAAAGGAACAGTGGACTTCCAGTGGCCACATTTAAAACCAAATGACTTCACAGACATCTGTTATGATTTGCTGCTACATTCTGAGAGCAGAAATAACATTGTTTTTCTCTCTCTCAAATGAAAAGTGGAAATGGTAAGAGATAAAACTTCCTTAATTCAAAATACATGGTGCATTTGCCGACTTAATGACTCGAGCTCTTGTGCTACTGTTGCATCATGTTTTAGCATTTATCAGTATGTTGTAAATGTCACTTGTGGCCACTGTGATTGCTGTTCAGCCAAACTTACATGTCTCACTTTAATTCTGGAAAGAGATTACTGTCAAATGGTTCACCTCATAAGTGGTCAATAAGTACATTTGATATAAATGATGTATATTCAAGTATGACTGCAGCCTTGAGGCACATTTAGAGGTGTTCAGGAACAAGCAGTGTGAAAGCAAACTGGCTGTTATCAGACATGGAATATGAAACAATCCTGGATGTGATGGTGACTTTCATGTAAATGTTGCCTTTGGCTTTACTCTGACACGGCGGGACCTTTTAGTCAAGAGTCAAATGTGTGCACAATCTTTGGCACCTGAACAAGAGAAAGCAACAGCGAGTTGGGAAAATGTTTGAAAGAAAGAAGAGTTTTCTATTTTCACACAGGCCGAACCCGTGACGGACCGTTGTGGGCGCGCTGTTGGCACGCCTGAAAGTTGAAAATATCACAGGCGAGACAGCTGGTCTGATTACTGCTGCGGTCGTACGAAGGTTTTTGTTTAAACTCTTTCACCCTGCACCACGAGGGGAAAAGGGGATTTTAAACTGATCTGACGTAAAAAAGAATCTCCACAACAGAAAGGCAGCTCAGTCAGTGTTTGACACACTATGAATGAAATGTTTTCTTTCTCTTTTAGGTAATTCTAGAAGGCCATGAGGCCAAAACCATACAAATAAATACATGTTGATAAGTTATTTTTTCTATTTCTAAATGCCATTTTTCAAGGCTGGTTTTATTTTGTAATGCCACTGTGCCCGGTATTTAACTGCAGCAGCGAATGACTTTCTTACAGCACCGTTCATTTTGTGACCAACATCTAACTGGCTACATTTGGTGATCTCAATGGGGTTTGTTTGAGGCAGGAGGCACGTGATTGGCTGAAAGCTGGGTCACGAAAAAAGTGATATTAGGAAACAAAGTGTCACTGGGAAAAACTTGATGATATATTCTGAAATAAAATCATTTAGAATGAAATAAAAACTGTTCTGATGTTATTATGAAAATAAAAATAAAGTTACACACACACATATACATACATATATATATATATATATATATATATATATATAATATATATAATATATATATAGCATATATACATATACATATACATATCATAATATATATATATAGATATATATATATATATATATACACATACATACACAGAATATATAATGATATATGAGATATATATAAATGATATGAAACACAGTCTGGATAAACACTCTCTCTGTATCATACCTGTGGAACCTGGATGCAGCCTGCAGATTTGTGCTTGACTGAGAGCCGTCCTCCTCGTCTCCGTCGGTCTCGCTGTCTTCAGAGTCGTCCTGTTTCAACAAACACACCAGTTAAAATCACTGAAATTATACTGATTTATACGTGAATTAGATTCTGTAGAAAATGATTATGGTGCAAAGAATTAACTATATTGTCTTAATAAATGTATTTGCAGATTTACTCATTTGCCCTCTTTACCTCAATTATGTGGTTAACATCAAACACGCAAATAGATGTTTGTTTTCTGAAATTATACTTTGCGTGAAAAGAATTTCTCTTCATAATATTATTCACTTGCTGAGAAAATTTTTTTCCCTGCACTCAAAACGTCCCATTGTGTGCTCAGGAAGGAGGCACAAACAGAACTCCATAAAACAATCAATAGCAATTAGCCTCCGCAGGCAAAATTGACTCGCACCTCTTGTTCCGACTCCGTGCCAGACAACTTCTTGTCCTTGCCTTTGGTGCCAGCCCCTCCATTCTTACGGCCAGATCCTGGTTTTCGACCCCTGGAGAGGAGACAGAACAAGACGTTGTGTGAAATACTCACTGTTTCAGCTTTCAGGGAGAGTAATCTTTAAAGAGCTTTGAGTCATCATGCTGCAAGACTCTGCACAAGTTCCTCGATCAGTTTGGAGTTTTATCTGAAAGCAAACAACTGATCACACACCTCATTTTGCCATGAAAAATGATTTCGCTATTCATTCACAAATGCAACCCCCCTCAATCTGTTGTTGCTCCATTCATTGTAGAAAACATAATAGTAACGATTACAGTTATTAAACAGATGTATTGCATGGTGATTAGCTTTTTAGGGCATGTTGAGTTTTAAATGACCCTTAGGACCCTTTTGAACAACAGCACAGGACAAAGACTCAGTTTTACACCTAAAATAGTGAGAATGCACAAACACTCATTGACAGATGTTGAAAAAACGATGAAATTTTGTTTTTAAGCTTCATAGCCAGCCATACTTTAATAGCTTCTGAAACTAATTACAGATTAGGCTGTGATTGTGAAGCATAAATCTGCAGGGACTGTTACCCCCCATGATTCATTCAGATAAACGGTGACAACTTTGATGTAGGGAATAATGTGACTGCTGGAAATTACTTCCAGCCATTGATATTCAAAGATGCCGTGACTCTGCATGCCTCATCCCTGCAGCTGAGGCAACTTGTCTAAATATTAAGAGCGCACGACCACTTTAAATTAAATCACAATGGAATCAGCCACACTCTTTCATGAAAAGTCTTTTAACTTGTTTAATTTATGTGTAATTCTCTTGCCAGGCTCTCTGCTTCGATTTAGCTGCAGCTGCAGTGTTTGACTTGACAGTCAATACTTTGTTTTCTTCTCTACAATCTCCAATAATTAGTTCTCGCTCTGCGGAGCTCTAAGAATGTGCCCCCTCTTGTGTTTTTTTCCTAATTAATTTGGAATCACAAAACTAAATGGAAATGGTGTTTAGGTAACACTGTGAGGATGACTAACGTATCGCTTTAGTCAATTTCAATTCACACTAGTAGCTGTTCCTGGAAATGGCAAAGGTAACCCTTCTCCTGTCCATATAAAGAGTGATGTCATATTCATGATGAGTGATTCGTTTCTTCCACGTTACCTTGTGGGTAGATAAGACTGAATGATAAACTGACTAACCATGTGTTAAATAAGATTAATGAGTTAAACTTAGCTGCATGATGCATGATACAGTGACACGCATCAGATCATCCTGGACTAGCTGTGTGTGTGAAATAGGACCTTGTTGATGTGAGTCTGATGGTGTGGCATGTCAGCTTTGAAGTGTTGACTGTTTCATTTCTTGGCAGTCATGATGCTATACAAACATTTTGATGTGTATGTGTGTGTGTGTGTGTGTGTGTGTGTGTGTGTGTGTGACTTAGCTATCCTTTCGGGGACACATTTCAGACAAAAGATCAGTTAACTGGGGACGGCTTATTCAATCAGGGACCAAACACTCCAACTGGGGAAAAGCTGATTTTTTAGGTCAGCGATTAAGGTAAGGCCCCAGGAAATAAATGCAAGTCTATATAAAGTCCAGAAATTGACCTAAGTAAAGAAGTAAGTATGTGAGAGATATCTACCTGTGTGGGACCTTTTCAAAGATGTTCATTTAATTGTTAATGATGCTAGTGTAATTAACATTTTAGTGATAAATGGCTTGCGTTTGCTAGTTAGCCCTCAGGGGAATAAAACAGGACGAATCCCATTCAAGCTACCTAAAGAAGTTAGCTTTCCGTCACACAGGATGGAAATCTACCGCAGGGACTCTGGCATTGTATTCAAAGATGCTGTGACTCAACAAGTCTATGTAAAGTCCCCAAAACTGTCAAAGTAAACAAGTGAGTGTGTGTGAGAGAGATATACCTGCGCGGGACCTTTTCTCCTCCCCCCTCGGTGTGGTTCTCTTCCCCCTCGCCCTGCATGTCGGGCACCGTTGCCACCAGGTCTTTTAAGAAATCAAACTGTTGCTCCAGCTCAATACACTGCTTTCTGTGAACACAAACACAGACCTTTAAATGAGTATGTTCTTCGCAGACTTTGTGGGTTGAGTAAAAAGACAGCTTCATGTTAAATAGACAAAGAGATAAACAGGGATCATAGATTGTCACTTACGGCCTGAAATACTATCAAACCAGTTAGTGTCTACATTAATGTCTGCGGTATGTCAGTGTGAATGAACTGAGCAGAGGTTAACTCTCAAAGCACAGTGCAGCTTAGAACAGGTTCTTTATCAAAACTCACACAAACAGAAACTCACAGATGCGATGTTGTCATTGTCTTTGCATTCCTTGACTGCGTGACGTGACAAGCCTTTGTAAGCAACGATTCCAAAAAAAGCTCCAGCGCTCTCGCTGAAGTCTCCGTTAAGGAAAATTATGAATTATGAGTCCGCTAACTATTTCACTAAAACAGATTCAGAGATTTAAAAAAAAAAAACATTCTGCTTGGGACACAATCGTTACAATAAATGAAACAGACATAACTTTTACATTGACACGATAGTCTTAAAAAAAAGAAAAAAGTTCCAAAAACTTAAAGTAACTTATTCAAATATCTTTTGAGCAGCAACAGAAGAGTCCAAAAGCTGCAGAAAGTCAAGTCTACAACCACTTTAAGCATAAAGTATTCAGTAAATATGATCAAAACCTGCAAACGTGCACAGTGCATACATTAAATAGGGAGGATACAAATAATAACAGGTACTGCTGCAGCAACTTTGCCTATTTCTTCGTCTGTCTGCATAATCTTCTTAATCCTTGCCTGCAACGAGAAAAGGTGAGTACAATTAGTAAATGTGTGACCCAATACAGCTTTAAAAAAAAAAAAAAAAAAAAAAAAAATAGAAATACACTTCAATATAGCTTTCTTGATATGAAAACCATGAAACCTTTAATCAAACACATGTTTAAATGGTCTGGATCATGATAACATGATGCACGTTTAAAGCCATTCCTTACAGACGTGTTGATCGCAGAGTTTGCGCTGGAAATGTCTCCAAAGTTTGTTAAATTTGCACCTACAAGCAACACTTTTGCTCATATTTGCATAGGTTCAGTTTCACTTAGCTTCTCGTGCTAAAAACAACGGTAAGTGATGGACTCGCGAGCTAACTTACGCAGCCTTAAAACACACACGAACAAACACTGGGCTACAAAGTAAGTGAGCGAATTCAATGACACCAAACACATTCGTGTAACTGTTAATGGTGCTAGTGTAATTTACATTGGAGTGATAAATGGCCTGGGTTTGCTTGTTAGCTAGTTAGCTCCTCGGCAAACAAAACAGGCCGAGTCCCATTCAAGGTAGCTCCAGAAGTTAGCTTTCCGTCACACAGTGTGCTAACACCAGTCGCTCCTCACACCGGTTCAGCGAAGTTTAAACTTACCGGAGGGAACCTGGCGTTGTATTTCTTCTTTTTGCTGGGCATAATTAAACTGACCTGGGTGGCTAACCTAAAAATAAAACACAGTATATCCTGGAGTATCACTCTATATCATACATAAATCAACCCTTCCACCGCGCACACACTAGATAGCGGTGGCTAACCGGCTAACTCGTTAGCACGTCGTCGTCACTCTGTTGCCTGGCAGGGTCAGCTCGGGTTCCGCAGGGTCACAGCGCCGTCGGCTCAAACATAACGACGCGCCACAACTTGTACAGTAATATAATGTTTACAGGACGTTATTATTATTTGTTTTTTTGGTAATAATGCAAGTATACAAAAACAACAACAAATGAGTTGAATCGAGCAAACTGGGTTAATGGCATTTATGAGCAGTTGGGAACGTAATTAAATTCAGTACGTTTTAAATAAACAACTTTTTGTTTTAACAATACATGTTCAATACTTTATTTGTGTGCCGCATTCGTCGAAAGAACAAGTTATATTCGCGGTGCGTCACTCAGCAGCAACATAGTTAAAGTGTGAGATAAAGCGTGTGGCTCTCTGATACCGGGGGGCCGTGCGGGGGCTGCTGGCTGCGCCGAGCGGAACAACACCGCGCAACAAACTTCAACATCTGCAGGTAGGTTAACTTCAGCATTGACGTCCACGGTTTGTTTGCGATAATTCCTATCGAGCAGACGCAATATACGTATGTTCGGACGTGAGTTGTGACAAACAGCTGCCTGTTAACTAGATAATGTGTCTGAGTTTGTCGAGACGAACATGGGCGACTGGTAAAATGGCTAGCTAGTGACGGCTAGCTACAATAACACAAGAGCCAAGCGACACAAAGCTTTCGACGCGTAGCTGAGTATATGTGCTTAAATGTATGGTAACTGTTACGGTAAACGACACACACGTAAAAAAAATTACAGCAACTTATTTTTGTGGGAGACAAACGTTAATTATTAAGCAAGTGTTGCTAATGTAGCAGGAGGCTAGCTGCGTCAGTAAACATCCGCACGCTGTCCAGCTGAGGTAGGGACTATTTAAAGCTAACACGCAGGCTACAGCTCAGGTTTGAATATGAATATTAAATCACACATTTCCTCTTTTCAACAGAACAAGCTCCAGGACTTGTTTATTAGCCTCGCTCGGACTGCATTATGGAGGAAGAAGAGGGCCCCGTAGATGGCGAGGTGGAGACCCCCTTTGCTGCAGAGACCTATGCTGCGGAGGCCATGGCTGCAGACATGGACCCCTGGATCGTGTTTGACTCGAGAAGAACTCCCAGGTCTGAGTTTGAAGGCTGGCTGGAGAGCAACAGGCCCTCACAAGTGTACAGATTCGGTGATGAGGAAGGTGGTGTCAGCCCTGTGGGGTGGATCGCGGTGCTGGGCATGAACCACTACCCCAGCACCGGGGACGTCACGGGTCTCCAGGAAAGCTGGGAGAAACTTTTGGCCTGTGGCCGGCCTGCCAGCTTCCAGACAGTGAAGGAGCTGGCCCTGAACCATGGAGTGCTTACTGGCAAGTGGTTGATGCACTTGGACTCTGGTTTCAAGTTGGACCATGCCTGGGAGTGCGTGGCCAGAGCAGCTCTGGATGGCAAGATCTCCCTTGTTAAAGTCAGTCCCCATAATCCAAAGGGAGAGGCCAAGCAGGTCATTTGTGCCTATAACCAGAACTTCACTGACGAGAGTGAGGTTATAAGGCTGGACTCCATCATCCGTGCCACAGGGGTCAAATGCCCTCTGTCCTACAAACCAGATGTGTACACATACCTTGGAATCTACAGAAACAACCGCTGGAAGATTTGTCCAACCATATACGAGAGCAAATTCGACCTGGAGTGCGTACCCAGGCGTTCACACATCATCAACAAAGTCACCAATCTTGAAGTAACATAAGCCCAGGACGACGGTTTGGCAGGACGGGTAAATGAAGAGGCACTTGGTGACGGCTGGATCGCGCAGCACAACTTACTGACAGACTGAAGTCGTTTTGAATTTTGATCTCAAGTTCTTCCTTTGGCAAAAAAAAAAAAGCACAATCTCATTTTGTTCTCGTCTTCTCATGCTGTAATACATTCAGAGTGACCTGAATTGTCACGTTTTTTTTTTCTGTATTGAATATATCGTATTCATAAGTCATATGTTTTTGTATTCTCGAGGATCTGTTTAACACGCTAACACTTACCTGACCGACAGGTGGCTCAAGAAATCCTTGATTTGTGTGCATGTGCTCAGAGGAAACTTTGCATCCAATGAAGAATTTCTTTTTTTTTATAAATCACATTTGTCTCATTTGTTTGGCTTTATTATTATTTGGTTTGTACTGAATGGAGACAACAGAGCTGCCAAATAAAGTCTACTTTTGAAGACCATCTTAATATGTTGTGTTTTTTATTGCCAAGAAAAGTGTTGTTGAATTTTGACAGACTGAATCATTACAGAGAAAAATAGGCATACGGTATATCGTACTAGTATAAAACAGCATAATTTCATCTCCAAAGCACGTTTTACTAGAGTATAGAAAGTTGACCTACAGGTCTGGACAGTCAAGTCAAACTTAAGCCATAATTCATAAAAATAACTGTAGAGACACCAGAGGAAATGGTATCGCCAGACACAAATCAAATCTGATACAGCTTCTCTGCTATGAGCATGTACTTAACGTTAAGTAATGTTGCTTGTTTGATTATTTACATGTAGACCTTCATATGGTTCAAAACAGTACAACATTTTGTTGCGTCTCAACAAAGGCACCTGTATAAAGAAGAGTTCTTACAGTTACTGCTGACCTTCAGAAAACATTTCAAACAAACATTCTATTCAAAGTAATAAAACACGGGGATATTTAATTAAAGGGACAACAGGCACCGTTTGCATAGCCTTACCGCTAATTTAATTATTGACAACGATACCTGCTTTGTTTAAAATAAAAAGGCAGACCTGACTTAGGAGTTTGACTTAAAGACAGCGATAATCACTGACCACTGTCAAAATGACAGTACAAAAACATGCTTAACATGTTCAACAGAGAAACATTTAAACAGATGCCTTCAGCACCTGATGTGTCTTTATGGACCACATGTTTGTTGGTTGATAACCCGATAATCTCAAATCTGGCTGACACAGTGGTGGAAAATGTTAATGATTGATGCTAACAAGGGCAATGGGATTATGTCCAGTCCTGTGGTTTATCAACTGTCAGACAAACTTTATATAAGGCCTGGAAAACCCCTCTAATTGAATACCAGAGTCTCTTTCCTGTCCGCAGGGGGTGCTACATTCTGTCTCTTACAGCCCTTCATATCCACCTTGTTTCCTTTTTTGTCTTCCCTGACAACAAAGGAGTTGTTAGTTTTGAAGGCTAAAGGAGCAGACAAAAGTGGTCGTTGCAAATATGTCCGTAATGACGTCATACGGACAAACCTTAAGTTGGGTGTCCTGACACAAACCTAGCTTGGTTTCCGCTGTGAAGAATAGAAATAAGACGATCCTCGTCAGCTGACATCAGCTCATCCAAGTCATCCAGCACGTGGGGCTGGTGGTTGTTGTTGGGCGCCATATCCATCATGCCCTCTGGATTCTGGAGCAAGTTGACGATGCTGTTGGGGTAATTCATCCAGGTGCTTCCTGGGTTACTTGCGGGGTCAGAAGAGTTCTGGCATGCCCCACTGTTCTGGACAGCGGTAGAGGAGGAGGAATTGGCAGCTTGTTGGCATGAGGCTTGAACCAAGCCGTTTCCGCTCTCGCTCATGAGGGTGGGGTTCAGAAGGTCCACAAAGTCATCCATGTTTAGGTTTTCCAGTGTGCTGGGAGCTTGGACTTCAGAAAAGCTAGGGAACTCTGGGATATCATCATCGACCGGTGGGTCCACCCGGAACTGAGAGCCCTGGAGGGGGAAGGAGCTGCTGATCTGCGAGGAGGCCGTGCTTCCCTGAGATGCTGCTGGCTCCTGGACCATGCCCAAGGACATGGTGGGGAAGAATTCATGAAGGTCTGACAGGTTGACAGTTGAGAGTTCCTGGCTGACAGTGGAAATGGTGGTAGAGGTGGTGGTGCCCATAGTGAAACTGGACACTGGAGTGGCTTTGGGCTGGTTGCCCAGGCTCAAGCTATCCATGTTCCTCCATGTTTGGCTCGCAGAGATAGGGGAGGCCTCCACCTTTGTCTGCACTGAGAAAAGCTGGCCTGGCTGATTGTATGAGTAGGAGGGCTGGGGTTTCGCTCCACTGGCACCAGGGGGCACCACAGCTGCTGTAGACACACAACACAAACCACAAGCCATTTGACGTCAACTGCTGGAAGTCCTTGTGCAGGAAATTACCCACAAATCATCAGTTTAAAATCACTTATTACATTTATTCATGCTACACATGGGGATTCTTTTCAGACTTACCAGCTTGTGCGTTCATTGACGGAGGCTTGGCTGTAACCGTTCTCCTTGCCGTGCTTATGTGTCGTCTGTCTTGTGGAATGGACACTGAAAATCCAAAAGATGTGATTACATTACATTGATAAATTAATATAAAGACAAATCTTTATTAACAACAGAGAGAGAGAGAAAAAAAGAAGCTTTAATGTACCACTAGACAGCATGGGCCCCAGCTTCAGGCTAACGAACATGTCCCCTGTACGCTTCCTCTTATCACTCAGCCTGTATTCATCTACAGGGGTCATAGTTAAAAAAAACAACAACAAAAAAACAGTTAGAAAATGAACAAATTCATCTCTTGGGTACTTTAATAAATGTTAAATATCGTCAGGATTGTTTTACCTGGTTCAGCAGGCAGGTACTGGAAGTCCATCGGCTCACTGACCTCGCGATCAGAGGGCCGACGGAGCTGCATCTTCACTCTAATGGGCTCGGAGAGGTTAGTGTCACGGTACGGTGGCGTGCGGAACACGATGGCCACCTGTCTGTGGACATCAGCCTGGGAGAAGGTGCCCTTACCCTCCCAGGAGTCCTGGAAGAAACGCACCTCAATGTCCTCTGCGGAGGAGGAACGGGAAATGGGAAATGTTAAGTTAATAGAGCTGAGCAAAGGAATCAACATCAGATGATTCAGAGGTATTTTCCACTCCGGCTCCAATACAAATTCAACTGTTTCTTGTTAAAACTGTTGAGTGTTGCATCATTTTTACTTGTGATTTGCAATCCTAGTAATGAGCCTCAGCTGTCTTCAACTTCAAGTAAAAGAGTTAGAAATGTTAAAAGTAAAAATGTGATGGCCCTTGTTGTCGTTGAACTAGCTATATGACATTCTCCTGCAGGAGAATCACGACCAACAGTTAAACCCTCTACAACTTATTTTTATTAAAAAAATTTTTTTTGTTTAATTTGGAATGTTAATTAGGAAGAGATTGTGCCAACAAATAAAACACAAGAGATAAAAAGTCAGATCACAAGGCTCAGGGAGGCTGAATGTTTTTGACTTTAATGTGGACTTTTGCTGTATCAAAAGTCCACATTTAACCTTTTAAAAGATTAACAAAGCGCCACATGCGGTATAAGGATGTAGCATGCACAGACACACAGTGGTTAGTCGTGTTATTATTTTATTAGAAAATAGGAAAAATAAGAAGTAAACGTCCATATAAGGGAAGAAAGTCACACGTAGAGATAACATGACTGCTCTGCATTGCGTAACACAGCCGACACCATGACAGGCAACGAAACCTCACATGCAAAAATGGTGGCCAAAAATACCATTTCACACTGGTTGTATGCATGGTTGGTTATCTAGGTTTTTTAGATTCAAAATAAGTTACGTGAACATGTTACCAAACGGCTGTTATACATCAGACGCAGACGCTGCTAACGTTATCTGCTGTTGGCTCAGTTGGTTTTTATAGCTTTTTCCCCTGAAAGGAGCTACATGCTGCGGATAGAAACCAAAACAATGAGCTAAAGGGGGCTAAAAGGCTGCATGAAGCTGCTGGTTGGGTGATAATTCTCTGTGGAGAATTAAATGTAGTCATTTGATCCATAATTTATTAAAAGAAAATTATTAGAATTAACAAAAAGGACAATTACTGCACAATAAAACTAAAACTGAGTACCACAAAATTAAAATATTGTAAGAACTAATACACCCTTCCATTAATAGTAACTTTGTGATGCGTTAAAATTCAGACTTCCCTCCTTACACAGATATGCGTATAAATTTCACTAATATTAGCTTCTTTAAGCTTCAGTAAGGCTGTAGCAGAGTGTGTGTTCAAGTGAGAAAGGGTGTGTTTTAATGCTTAGAATTTAAAGAATCCATTTGTTTCAGAACTGATGTAGTGTCACTTTAAAATGAAGTTTGCATTTACCTACACATTGTATGTCCAGACAAATACTGTATTAACTGTGGCTTGAATTTGAAATCAGCATTTGCTAACCTTCAAACATCAACGTTGTCTTGTTAGCAGCATGTGTAAGTTGTATTAGGATATGGAATTCTTTCCTCTGTGGCCTTAAGGCAAGGGTCGCTTCAGGTAAAAAAAGACTGGGCAGTTTTGTGTGTACTTAAACCAATGTCATGTGAAGATATCAACAGAAACTGACTGTGAATGTGTTACTGTAACTCATGAGGCTGTTTCATCATCTCCACTGAAGGAACACAGAAACCCAGAGTGAACGTTCAGTTAGATAATCGCATCATCGCATGTAGTACACTTCATTACGAGAGCCTGGGGTCTATATCTGGCTCCACCGTTCACAAAGAGTGGGTGTGCTGTCAGTGTAATGCTGTTATCTTGTGGGTGTGAAAAGTTTACACCTTTGCTGCTCTAGATGTATGTCAAGCTTTGCATCTGCTTCATCACTTCTGTTATTTATGGAACATTAAATGTGAAAGCAGAGCGTTGCAGTGTGTTTCTATGCATGTACTGTACAGGCATGATTTACCTTTTTGCACTTTGTCACAGAGCAGAAAGATTTCATCCCCTCCTTTGCAGCTTCCAGAGTTGCGGTTGACGCGGCAGATCTTCAGCTCAGCTGTGTTTGGGGCGCCTGTAAGACACAAAAGGTAATTATGTGCAAACAAATACAACACCAAGGCTGCAGATTAACACCAGACGCCTTTTACATGCAGAGGAATTTGGGCCGTGACTGACAAGTCAATACTACACAGCTTAGGCAGCCAAACAATTCAATTCTTCCCTCTGTGTTATTTATTTTTTCAGGTCAATGCACAAGAAGCTGTTATTTATTCATGCTTTTTGATAACGCCGCTCTTATTTATTCAAAAGTATGACAGTAAAATTGAAAGTGAAACAAAAATGGGGACCATATTTACACATAGTGCTGCAAACCTATTTAGACAATGAAAGTGACTATTCAGGCCAGTTCTTGTAAATACCTTCAGGCTGACCAAAAAAGTTCTAATGCAAAGAGGAACAAAGAGTGTTTTGAAGTCAGTGAATTAAAGGTTGCAGGAGATGCACATGCTGGAGTGTGAACTTTATAATGTATAAATCGTGTGTCTACAGGGAGCCTACACACACATTGTTATTTGATTTAAATCCAATAAAGGTTTATCAGCTTACACTGCCAAAAAGTCCTGGGGACAGCTTAATACTCCCCATCAGCAGACCTACATTAAACTGAACTATAATAAACTGCATATGTACGTGTGTGTGTGTGTGTGTGTATTTGTTGCTAACTCACGGTTGTCATAGATGGGCTGCGATACCACGGGCTCCATAGGAAACAGCTCCCCTGTAGGCAGAGTGATGGAGGCCTGGAAGCAAAGCCGAACTGAATTCAGGTCAAACTCCTCCTCCCACACCTTCGCCTCGGGAACTGCAGCCAAGACACAGCAGGGAAAGGGTGGAGTGCACAATCAAGGCAATGCACCAGTCTAGTAGAGCACTGCATCCTGTCTTATGAACGCTATCAGTGCTTAAATATCAGCCAGAGGTGAAGGCAACTAATTGCACTTCCTATTGCTGTTGTTGTGACTGTGTACTTTCAATGATTTGTTTGGCTTTATCTCCATTTTGTGTTTAGTGCTCACTGCTGCTACTTTTCTGTTAAGCAAAAGAAAATACCATTATCAATATTGCCAATATCATTGACCTTATTATTATTATTTTCTCATCACAGTGTTCAGGTTGTTAATTGGTAAATAGAAGAAAATTATCCAATTTTATGTTCCGAGGATTGTTTTTCCTTCTTTGCCTTTTAAAATTCTGCCATCGTGACAACCTCCGGGGTGGAAATCTGTCTTCAGCTCATCAAACACAAAAAAAACAAGCAGTTGGTAAAGCAAACACATACGCAAGGTCACATTATACCGTTCATGTCGGTGTCTGTGGCTTAAATATCATCAGTCACATTGTAGAGTCGAGAATATTGATGGCACTTGGGATGAAGGACTTCTTAAATACATTTTTAGTCACATAGAGGGACTGTAGAGCGCCTCCTGGAGCTCAAAGGCTCCAACTGCTTGAAGAGAATATGGGGCGCTTCCTGCCTCCTGCCTTGTTCCTCGTCCTTTCTGTGAAAAGTTGACTCAAGGGCTTTTGTGGTTTGCCGACTAACTTGCTTGCTATTGACGCAATCCTAAAGAGTTTAGTCTCAGATCTACAGTTTAGGGGAGCGTATCAGGCAGGAAGGTGAAAAGTTTAAAACACTCAACAATTTTTAAACTAGTTCTAAAATCTGCTGACTAACGCTGAGGCCACCGAGTTTCCGACAAAGATAAAGTTGCTGTGATCACGTCTAAAAAATATACTTTCAGAGCAGCTCACCTGGGAGTCCAGAAGTGTACTGAAGTTTTTTTAAGTCTTCAAGTGAGACTGGCTCTGTTTTATGCAGATAATTAACTCTGCTCTCTTTGCCACATTCATTTCTATCCTGATAATGCGACCCCACATTTGAAGGGGCAGACAGGATGCCTCACAGAGAGTCTGGGGAAAGAGCACAGACCCTCTGTGGGCGGCAGGAAGAAAGTCTATGATCCAGAGAACTCCATGTTTCCTTTTCGGGAGAATATGCTTCCTCTTTGAGCTAAAATCCATGAATAGAACCATGGCATATTCTTTATGATGCATAAGCTGTTTCGTAACAGTATTGAGCACAGTCAGCACAGCATCACAGTCGTCATACGGAGTCAAACTTCTACTTGAACAAAACTTTGGAACATTTAGAATCCCTCTCTCCACACAGTGACAGATTTAACATCTGCCTCGTGTTGTACATTTCATTTGAAGCACTTACTGTTGAAGGGGTTGTTATTGGTCTGCAGCCTACAAGTGATGGCCTCATTCACATCCTTCTTCTTAACACACTGTATGCCCAGGTTCTGAAAACTGAAAGCAAATACAGTGTAAGACCGAAACTAAAAGACAGAAACCGCTGAAGCATGCATGAACTTTCTCATTTGCAGTAGCTGTAGTATTTGATATTATGAATTTTTATGACAGGAGAAATACAAACACACACACACACACACACACACACACACACACACACACACAGTGGCCAAACACCCAATTTACAGTTTACACATGCTGTGAGTATTCGCTCCATTAACTGCAGCCTCAGTCTGTTGCTGCCATAAAATCCACATTTAAAGATAATAAAGCAGACAGTTTAAGACTGGAGTGGAAGAAAAATACTAGACTTCAACTGCACTCCCGGTAGATGAAGATATGTTAGACATAAAGCTATATAATAAAGCTTAATTATTTAAACTCTTCTTAAGATGAGTATTTTAAACTTTTATCTTTTCTTAACTGACGAGTTTGAAGATAAAATCTGTGATTTCTGCTACTGTTTTCTTCAGAGAATTTCCAAACTTGTATTAGAAGTACTGGGTGTTCTGTGTTGGCTCCTGTCTGTTAACAGCCTTTCTTCTGGCTGTATTCATTCAAATCTGCCTGTGTTGATCTAGATCCTTCCATCTATGATGATCCAAACTCTCATTTATTTCTACAATCTTAGACCAGACACTTTGATTACACATTTTGGCTGTTACGGCCTTGGTGAAAATTTCAGCTAGAACTGGCTTCACCAAAATGCTATCTTCTCTTAGCGGGGCATAGACCTACTGCTGGGAAAAGACTAGGGGAAACAATATAGACTCAAACAGAAAAAGTTGAACAAATGTGATTTATGTAGCGGAAATAGAGTTTGCTGATGCTATCGTGCTGACCTTTATTTGACTTTCGACTATTATGGCAAATCATTTATTAAAATGTGAGAAGGAGGGTGTTTGTGTGACCTTTTTTTGACCTCTGAAGGTAGGCGTGCTAGAAATTACATGAAACGATGTGAGGCGTGCTTTACTGTCATTACTGGCATCGCTGTCGTGCCAATAATGACAGTAACACACACCTTCACGTGTAATATCACTTAATCGTTAGGCTATATATATATATAAAATAAATAATAAATAAATAAATAAATAAATAGATAAATATATAAAATTATATAATATAATAAGCATTTTTCTGCTCTCAGTTTTCATTAGTTTTATGTGGAACATATAAAACTATGATGAGAGCATAAGAATAAGAAGTTATGTTTTGTGGAAATAATTTCTTCTCTTGCCTTCGTCACATTATTTGACTATATTTACTATGATGTCTTTGTCATGTAGACTCCTGTCTGCCTAGACCTGGAGATGAACTACCACACAGCTGTATTGTAACTCTGGTTTGGTGTCAAGCAGCCGTTTACAGCTCACATTGTAATGCAATGCTTTAATTAATGCAGTGCCTATCTTTCAATGTGAAAAACAAATGACTAATGACTAATATAAATCAGTACACTTACTCAGTGTGTACCACAACACTGGCAGCAGCAGGAAGTAGACACTGTATATTTGAATTTCGTCACAGTGGTGATAAAGATAGACATAGTTCCCTCTGTTAGTTTGGTTTATTACGTAATACTGGGTTCAAATATTACGTAATTAAAAGCATGTCATCAGTTCATTCCTCAAAACCTTAAGGGCTTCAATGACTCTTTTCTAAATCAGTGCCAGTTTTTGGTTGTCACACAGGAAAGAGAGCAGAGGCAGACTCGACCTGTTGTTAGGTACTTTATGCTGTTAATATTTTACTCATCTCCAAACCCAACTATCCGCCAACTAGTTTTACCAAGGCGACAGTAAACACATCTTATCTAGGTCAATCTCTAACAAACGCCACCTTGTTTTGCAAGGGGCAGCAGTTCACCCCGCGGCATTTTTGAAACGCTGACATGACTACGCTCATACATATTCGAGAAAACTGGTGGAAATTCTGCATTAATGTCGCACGCACACCTACCTGTGTATTCTCCTCTCCTGCAGGTCGGCCTCGTAGTAGCCATGTTTGCAGTCTTTCCCGACCAGTTCGTGGGGGTGCGGCTTGTGCGGGGAGTTCTTCGTCACCAGTGAGATGCGGACGCGCAGTGGACCGGTGTAGTTGTGCACCTGTCGGAGGAATACGTCGTACTTTAATGATTCCATGAGGTGATTTTGAGGGTGGATGCTTCAGGGCACCCCACTGCTCCAAAGGAAAGCAAGCTCTGCTAAGTCCACATTAGTAGCACACAACAGCTCATTACACTTAGAATAACAAAGCTATTTGTATGTTGATTAGCTAGTAGATTTAGAGAAAG